>NC_090651.1:106622920-106922920 GCF_040937935.1 Hyperolius riggenbachi
ATTCGTGCAGCAAGGGAAATTTGCATACACTACAGTTCAACACTTGCTACAGGTACTGGAGATCCTTAGGAATAAGAAATCGGCCAATCACCTGCTAAATAACCCAATTGTTTCTGCCACTAACACATTTGCAAACTATGATCAGCCGGAATGCTCAGCTGTTAAATATGCATGGGATCCTCCATTTGAGAAAGGAGAGATGGAAGCCCTGGTCTATGAATGGAAGAAAGATGCAAGTTCATTTTGTCAGTTTTACAGTGCAAAAAGTGAATTAGTATTGAATGCATGCATTAAGTCTGCCTATAACCTAATAAAAACTGGTGTGTGTGGGTATGACTTTGTGGCTCCATTGATCGATGTGTGGAGAATGATTCTGGATGATTTTTATGCGATTCAATCAGTTGATACCAGGGAAGACACACTGTCAAGTGGAGATTGTTCCACTTCCTCAGTTCCTGAGGACTCGCCTGCTTCAGCACCTTTGGCTGATTCAGCGAGTGATTCAGAGCTCCTTTTGTGTGAAATCGAAGTTCCTGTAATTCCACCCTGTACCATGGATAACTCAGTGTTACTTCCCAGTAAGACAGAAATTACTAATACTTCCTTAATCTTGCCCTGCACAAATTTCTCAGCAGAGGACCCAGAGGTCCTGCTGACTTCTGAGTCCAGCCTAGCCAGTACTCATGAATCTTTGTTCAGTGAAACAGACACCAGAAAAATCTTACCTGTCTCTGCAAACACTTCTGCAGAAATTACCTGTGTTAATAAAGTTCAACTCCTGTCTGATCCAGCAGATGCCAATAGATGCACTACATCAGTTTCTGAGTCCCAGCAATCCTGTCCAGAAATCTCAGAACCCCAGCATCTGAATTTTCCAATTTCACAATTGAATGGTGATTTAGATGCGCAAACATTGTGTTTTGATCTTCCTGTTTCTACACCTCACTCTAGTTTCATGAATAACTCAGAGCGTCTGCTATGTGAGTCCGAAATCGCAGAATTATTACCGTGTTCAGAAAATGTTCCAGTGAACTTGCCCTGTACCATGAATTGTGCAGTAGATCTCTCCAATGAAACTCAGGTCACAGAATCATTATGCTGTCCAGCAGGTGCTTCCATGGTTTTGCCCTGCAGTGTGGACTGTTCGGTGATCCTGTCCAGTGAAGCTGTGGTCACAGAGTCTTATGCTTCACCCAGTACTTTGGATACTTCAAACCCTCTAGCAGAATAGTCTGAGGCACTGCTTACCTCAGTTGGTGTTGCAGTAATATTCACTTGTCTAGCAGCTGTTTTGGAATTACAGTCTGCTCTAATAAAACTTGATGAATTTCTGCCCAGCGAAGCAGAAGCCATTGAAATATTGTCCTTGTCAGCAAGTGTGTTAGATACCTTGCCCTGTACACAGTCTGATTTAACCAATGTTGTTGAGTCCCTCTCCAGTGTTGTAACAGCCGAGGAACTCCAGCCCTGTCCTCTGAATGTTTCAAAAGTCTTGCCCTGTAACATGGATAATTCTGACTCGCTGGAAAAAATAATAGAAATCTCAGAATTTCAGTCCGGGTTAATGAGTGTTTCTGAAACCCAGCCCTGTATCCTGGAAAATTCTGGTTCTCTGGCCGGTGTGGCAGAAGTTCCAGAGCCCCCTTCCTGTCCAGTGAGTTACTCAGTTTTGCCTAGTTCAGTGGGGATTGCTGCAATATTGACTTGTTTTGCAGCCCTTCATGAGCTCCAGTCCAGTGTATTTGATGAGTCTCTGTCTAGTCCAGAAGAAGCTATGGGAACCCTGTCTAGTTCAGTGCATACATCAGAAGATTTGCCCTGTCTTGTAAATGCCCCTGAACATGATTTGTTAATAACCCTGCTGGAATCAGCGACATCTAAGTCTGATCCTGCAGTTTTTAGTAAGAATCCAGTAACTATGAAGTCTAGTCATGATGAATTTTTTTTGCCCAGTTCTGGTTTCGGTCCTGTCTTGACTGACTTTGAGGTTCGCAGTTCCTTGACATGCCCAGAGGTTTCTCTTGTGCCGGTGTGCCCAGATGTGCTTCGTATGCCAAACTGCCCAGATGTGTCTGTGTTAGCGTGCTCACGTGCTTCCCTAGTGGAGACATGTTCTGATGTTGCCGGTTGGCCTGCATGCCCGGAGATGGTTCTGGTCCCTAAAAGCCCTGATCTTGATGTTTGTCCTTGTGACCCTGACTCTGGAGTTGCCCTGGGTTCCATAGGGGTTCTTGATAGTTCTCCATGTGAGCCTAAGGGGAGTTCTGACCTGTGGGGATCTCTTTGGAGCTTCCAAGTGTTCTGGGAGATCTCTGAGGAAACTTGTCCTGGTACCTTGGACTGGTTCAACAGTGGGTTTTGTGTTGGTAAGGACAGTTCCGGTGGGCATTGCAAAGGCTTTGGCGTTTTTGGACAGTCCTTGGAAGGCGGTGGGTATCGCGCAGAGAGTTTCTTGGGGTTGTTTTCTGGAAGTCGTGGTTCTGATGGGTGTCACACTGAGGCTTGTAGTGCTGACGGGCATGGTTCGGTAGGTTCTGGTTCCAATTGGTCTAGTTTTGGTGAGACTGATTCGGGAATTTGGTTTTGTCGGACGGATCCGACCTTCATGAATTTTCAGTCAGATCAGTTTGCTGGATTTCCCACTTCTGATTTTTTGGTTTGGGTGGTTCAGGAGAAATATGTCAGTTTTCATAGGCGTCCAGAGGCCGCGTTTAAGGGAGGGGGTACTGTTATGATCGCTTTTGCAGCGTTTACTGCTGACTGCAGTGGTATTGCAAACCAAGCAGTTCTAATGTCATTACATGCATTTGCTTGCATAGTTTGGTTTGCACTTAAACTAGTTGCTGATTCCATCTGCAGTCGCTCTGAAGTTTATGACAGTTTAATATGCTTTTGTGTAAACAAACATTGTCTGCTGCAGTGGAGGGGCGGTCCCTTTCCTGCAGGCTGCATATCATTGTCTGCCTTTTCCTGCTGTCAGCCTGTGATTAATTACCATTCACTTGTGTGGGAATCTGCAGGTCTGCTCCCATTGGATGACCTCAGTATAAAGAACTGCTTCCTGCAATGCCTCATGGGCTATCATAGTCTCAGATTGTATCTGTTACTCTGCTCGTGCCACACCTCGTTCCTGGTCCGTGTGGACTGCGCTGACTCCTGCGAAGGGGTCAGCGAGTCCTCCTAATTCTGCTCTTGTTCTAGAAGTTGCTACTTGCTTGTCTTGTGTCATATATTGGTTCATCGCCAATATATACGCATACTTGCGCATTTTGTTATTTTCCTTGTATTCGTGTTACGTTAATATATCAGTGTCGCTGATATATACGTACACGAACTGTTTATTTCCTGTGTTCAGTTAGTCAGTTTTCCAGCACGTTTTGGTAGTTTGCGCGTACCGTGAACACCCGTGCTGAGCTAGTTATCCTGTTCCTGGTTCTGTTTGTGGATTGCGTTCATCTCTGCGAAGAGATAGCGAATCCTTCTGAGTCCTGTTCCCTGTATTACTCCAGTCTTAGTCAGCGTTCCTGCTTATGTCATATATCGGTTCATTGCCGATATATACATATGTTAGTCAGACCTTACAAAGAGTTTCATTGATAGCTGTAATTGTAATACGCTAGGAAAACATACTTATTGTATATTTATCTGTGTTACGTTCATCTGTCTCGATCCTGCTATTTTCTGACTATTCTGTCCTGTCTTTGTGAGGCACGCCATCGCCGCAACGCATTGGCTGCCTCATTCCAGTCTGTCTGGTTTTGGACGCTTGCTGTCGCTAAGTAGCCGCTAGCTAGCAAGCGTTCATTCTGTCTACTTATTCTGATCTCCTCAGTTCTGGTTTATGCGCTCAGCGCTACTTTGCGCTGAGACGTTATTACGAAAGTGTTGTTTGTGGCTGTTCGGATCTGCACCGGCTCTGTGCGCCACAATCTCCTATTGGAGTCAGTCCTCTCCTCCACTAAACTGGGGATATCCTGATCCCTTGTGCTGGTGTGTGTACCTCCTTCACGTCAGCTTATGTGTTGTATGCTGACTGTGGAGATTACACCTCCAAGCTTAACATGTACACACACTAAATTTACTTGTGATTACTACTGATTATTGTAACTTCTAGTTGTACTTCCTGACTGTTACTCCTTACTTACTGTACTAGGGACACTCACTCAGTCACCTCACCCACCAACCCACTCCATTAAAGTACCCCACTTTTAACCCGCCCTTTTAAAAAACTTTTGTCTTTACGCCCAAAACATCGAAGATGTCTGGAAGTGGCAGCCAGCGCGGTTTGGGCAAGGGGAAGGGCAGCAAGGGAATCAGGAGGAGAGGGAGCAGCATTGTGGCAGGCCGCGGCCGCGCCACCATGCACAGTTCCGCAGCAGCAGCGTCAGTGGCTAACATTCCTCCCATAGCCACTGGCCGTGGACGCCTTGGGCGCCGCCCAGCAAGAGCATCTGCAACTCATGCTGCAGAGACACAGCAGCAGCAGCGTGTAGCACCTGCTCCGATTTTCCTCCAGCCGGGTCGGAAACGTCCCATTGAGGAAAAGCATGCAGACACTGTGGTGCAACTCATGACGGAGGATGAGCAGCCCGCCATCAGCTCTGCATCCGAGGCCTCCACCCTCACCACCACCACCACCACCCCTGTTCGCAGCAGCCACCCAGCAGGGTCTGGGGAGAAGGCCAGTTCACCGTCACAAGTTGGCGACCTGTCACTCAGCAGTATTTTTACCCCAGGCACCATCAGGGTATTGTCTGCTGTTGTTGGCGATTTGGAGGAGGAGATGCTGATGGGCACTTTGGGGGATGAGGGATTGGACAGCAAGACTGTGGCGACAGTCAAGCAGACCATCCATGCATCAGGAGAGGAGTTTGGGGGGTCATCATCCCAGCAGGACATGTTTCAGGAGGGGGAGGATGATGATGACCCGGTGACAGACAGAGACTGGGTGCCACCACCTCCAGGGGATGTCGTCCTCAGCAGCTCTGAGGAGGAGGAGGAGGATGCGCTTGTGGGCCTTGCAAGGAGGCGCATCATTGCAAGCATTGGCAGCAGTAGGCAGGTCCCACAGCCTGCTGGTGTCTCAGGCTCAGCAGCAGCAGCAGCATCTGCCAGTACCACCACCAGCCGCACCCAAGCCCCCCCCAACCACCACAGGGAGACAGGCGGCAGCAGCGCTTCCATGCCGTAGGGGGATGTTTCTGTCACCAATCTGGCGATTTTTCACCATGCCCACTGTGTACA
The DNA here is from genome assembly GCF_040937935.1 of Hyperolius riggenbachi. Lineage (NCBI taxonomy): Eukaryota > Metazoa > Chordata > Amphibia > Anura > Hyperoliidae > Hyperolius > Hyperolius riggenbachi. The sequence continues at coordinate 106,628,165 of NC_090651.1, forward strand.
GCAAGTACGCCACTTGCAACCACTGTCAGCGGAAGTTGAGCAGAGGTGCAGACCCCTTAAAGTTCAGCACCAGCTCGCTCATCAACCACCTTGCTGCGAAACATTTCCACCAGCATGAGGAGTTCCAGAGGCTGAAGGCATCTGGTGCTGGTAGTGGCACCACACCCATCACTGCACAGCCTTCAGCTGCAGCAGCAGCAGCAACAGCAGCCACCCGCCCTCCTGCTCCTCCAGCAGCACCAGCAGGAGTGCGGAAACGCACTGCTCCTCCCCCCTCTGCAACTCCTGCCGCCGACACTGAGGCCTGTTCTGGCAGCCAGTCCTCAGTGGCCTCCTCCGCTGTGTCTGCTGATTCCCGTGCCAGCAAAAGGCCACGCCAGAGCCTTTTGAGCGAGTCCTTCCAGGGGGTGGTTAGGGCTCTGCCTCCCAGCAGCCGTCGCGTGCGGCAGCTGAACGGCTTGCTGGCACGGGCCATGTGCTCCCAACTCCTGCCGTACACGCTCGTGCAGGAGGGGAGCGACATTCGTGCGCTGCTTGCTTGCGCAGCCCCAGACTGGCAGCTCCCCAGCAGACACTTCTTTGCCCGCAAGGCTATTCCTGCACTGCACCGCTTTGTGATGGCCAATGTGGAGCGAGGGCTGGAGCACGCGGTTGGTGAAAGGGTCCACGTCACCATGGACTCCTGGAGCAGCCGCTTCGGGACAGGCCGCTACCTGTCCTTCACTGTCCACTGGGTCAGCTTGGTGGAAGGGGGTGAGGATGGGAGAGCAGCAGCGGGCACAGCAGCAGCAGCAACACAGTGGGTGGTGCCACCCCGCAGGGTCAGGGGAACTGCAGCAGGTTCCTCCGATCCTCTGCCATCCTCCGGCACACCTGGCCAAACCCCCCGCCTCAACAGCAGCGTGAAGGCCCGCCACTGCCAAGCGCTGCTGCACTTGGTCAGCCTTGGGAAGACCAAGCTGACGGCAACCCATGTGTTGGCCAAACTCCAGGAGCAGGAGAGGATTTGGCTGACCCCCAGAGGCCTCAGAGTCGGAGAGGTGGTGGCCGACAATGGGGCCAATCTGGTTGCCGCAATAGACAGGGGAAACCTGACCCACATCCCCTGTCTTGCCCACGTGCTGAACCTGGTGGTGCAGAAGTTCTTGCGCACCTACCAGGGGATGGGCGAACTGCTGGAAACGGCAAGGAACGTTGTGCGTCACTTCCGGCGCTCGGCTGCAGCCTGTGCGAGCCTGGAAGACGTGCAAAAGGAGCTGGATCTGCCACGCCATCGGCTAATCCTTGACGTTCCGACTCGCTGGAACTCCACCCTGGTGATGTTGGAGCGTCTGGTTGAACAGAAGCACGCTGTCAAACAGTACCTTGCCCTGGCCACTGTTTCCGCCGCTCAGAGAAGGGACAAGACCAGCAACATCCCGTCCATCGTCCCCGATGATGACTGGAGGCACATGCAGCAGGTGTGCTTAGTGCTGGCTCCCTTTCTGCAGGCCACTAACATGGTGAGCAGGGACCATGCTATGGTCTGCGAGTGGGTGCCCCTGGTTTGTCTGCTGAACAGGGCCCTCGATGCTTTGCTGGAACAGGGAGCGGCAGCCTTGGACCAGCAGGAGCGGCAAGCAGCTGCACAGTCCACCTCTGAGGGGGAGGAGGAGGAGGACTTGGTGGAGGTCCCTGACCTTGCTGCTGATGAGGGGGAGCAGCACAGTGCAGCTGAGTTGGTGCGGGGGTGGAGAGAGGATGAGGCTGACGAGGCAGAGGAGGAGGATGAGGACAGCAGCACTGCCGTCGATGTGCCAGCAGACGTGGCCCGCCTCTTCCCAATGGCAGCGCACATGCTGACGTGCCTGCGCAGGGACCCCAGGGTGATCCAGATGAAGCAGAGGGAGGACATCTGGATCAGCATGATGTTGGACCCATGCCTCAAGGGGAAGTTGAGCCAGTTCCTGCCGCCTGCAGGAGGAGACCCAGCGCAACAAATAAGGAGCTTGCAGCAGGCCCTTGTTGAGCGCTTGGAGGAAGCCTTCCCCCAGCCTTCCACCCCCACTGTCCAGCAGCCAGCACAGAGGCAGCAGCAGGTGCCTGCATCCAGCAGCAAGCGCCCCACAGACCTGCTGTCTCTCAGCCACGAGCTCTACAGGACTGTAGAGGCTCCGGCAGCAGTGACTAGAGAGGAGGTGCATGCAGCAGCATCCTCCACCGGTCACAGCCAGCGCCTGACCCGCATGGTGGCTGACTACATGGGGTCCTACAGCGGGCTTGACAGCGATGCCCCTGTTGATCCCATGGAGTATTGGGTCAAGCGCCTGGAGATCTGGAGCGAGCTGGCGCAGTACGCCCTGGAAGTGCTGTCCTGCCCCCCTTCCAGCGTGCTGTCCGAGCGCTGCTTCAGTGCAGCTGGTGGTGTGGTCACCGAGAAACGCTCACGTCTGTCTCACAAGTCTGTGGACAGACTGACGTTTCTCAAGATGAACCAGGCGTGGGTGGAAGGCGAGTTCCTGGCCCCTGTTGTCGGCGAGAGGGGGACATGAACTGGCTAAGAACCATCGTTAATGTGCCTTACCACCCTTTACCACCTCCTGGCTCCTGCTCACTAAGCCAGCCTGGTTCACTTTGACTATTACGTCGCCTGCAGCCACACATGTTACACCTACAGTGGGCTGCTGTGTACTGCCCTTCTGCTGTCTGTCTGTATTTCCCACTGCCAGGGTACACAGATTTACCTTCTGCTGCCACTCTGCCACCAGCTATTACGTCAAACAATAGCTATATATCTGTGTAATTTGTTTTACAAACAAAACCAAAAAACCATTAAAAAAAAAAAAAGGTTTAATTTTTCTGAGGTGCCCGGGTTGAAAACTGTGTTGTCCCAGTTGTGTATTGGACACGATGTGGGCTGCACGACCGCTGTCTGGGACCTCCTGTTGTGTTCATTTACGGCCTGGTATCACCGCTAGGTACCAGGGCTATTATGTCACGCTGCCTGCCTGCTGCCACACTCACACTACTCCTCCATTCCTCCTGCTGCTGCTGTCTGTCTGTGTTTCCCACTGCCAGGGTACACAGAATTACCTTCTGCTGCCACACTGCCACCAGCTATTACGTCAAACAATAGCTGCTCACATTACTCCTCCATTCCTCCTGCTGCTGCTGCTGTCGGTCTGTGTTTCCCACTGCCAGGGTACACAGAATTACATTCTGCTGCCACTCTGCCACCAGCTATTACGTCAAACAATAGCTATATATCTGTGTAATTTGTTTTACAAACAAAACCAAAAAACCATAAAAAAAGGTTTAATTTTTCTGAGGTGCCCGGGTTGAAAACTGTGTTGTCCCAGTTGTGTATTGGACACGATGTGGGCTGCACGACCGCTGTCTGGGACCTCCTGTTGTGTTTATTTACGGCCTGGTATCACCGCTAGGTACCAGGGCTATTATGTCACGCTGCCTGCCTGCTGCCACACTCACACTACTCCTCCATTCCTCCTGCTGCTGCTGTCTGTCTGTGTTTCCCACTGCCAGGGTACACAGAATTACCTTCTGCTGCCAGTCTGCCACCAGCTATTACGTCAAACAATAGCTGCACACATAATTACTCCTCCATTCCTCCTGCTGCTGCTGCTGTCTGTCTGTGTTTCCCAACGCCAGGGTACACATAATTAGCTTCTGCTGCCACTCTGCCACCAGCTATTACGTCAAACAATAGCTGCTCACATAATTACTCCTCCATTCCTCCTGCTGCTGCTGTCTGTCTGTGTTTCCCAACGCCAGGGTACACAGATTTACCTTCTGCTGCCACTCTGCCACCAGCTATTACGTCAAAAAATAGCTATATCTGTGTAATTGGTTGTAAAACCAAAACTACAAAACCATTACAAAAAAAAAGGTTTAATTTTTCTGAGTTGCCCGGGTTGAAAACTGTGTTGTCCCAGTTGTGTATTGGACACAATGTGGGCTGCACGACCGCTGTCTGGGACCTCCTGCCTGCTGTGTTTATTTACAGCCCTGGTATCACCGCTAGGTACCAGGGCTATTATGTCACGCTGCCTGCCTCATTGACTGCCTGCTGCCACACACTCATCCTCCTCCTCCTGCTGCTGAATTTACCTCCTGCTGTCTGTGTGTTTCCACTGCCAGGGAGAACATACAATGGCGCTTCCAACATGCGTGCGCCACCAGCTATTTGTTACGCTCAAAAATAGCTGCATTTCTTTAAAAAAAAAAAATTGAAAAGAGAAATAAGTGAAGAAGAAGACGATATAGAAGAAGATGAAGAAGATGAAGAAGAAGAAGATGAAGAAGAAGAAGAAGAAGAAGGAGAAGAAGATGAAGAAGAAGAAGATGAAGAAGATGAAGAAGAAGATGAAGAAGATGAAGAAGATGAAGAAGAAGATGAAGAAGATGAAGAAGAAGATGAAGAAGATGAAGAAGAAGAAGATGAAGAAGAAGAAGATGAAGAAGGAGAAGAAGAAGAAGATGAAGAAGAAGAAGATGAAGAAGATGAAGAAGATGAAGAAGATGAAGAAGAAGATGAAGAAGATGAAGAAGAAGATGAAGAAGATGAAGAAGAAGATGAAGAAGATGAAGAAGAAGAAGATGAAGAAGAAGGAGATGAAGAAGATGAAGAAAAAGAAGATGAAGAAGAAGAAGATGATGATGAAGAAGATGAAGAAGATGATGAAGAAGAAGAAGAAGACAATATAAAAGAAGAAGAAGAAGATATAGAAGAAGATATAGAAGAAGAAGATATAGAAGAAGAAGATATAGAAGAAGAAGAAGAAGATATAGAAGATAAAGAAGAAGAAGAAGAAGTATATACAGTACTGAACAAAATTCTGGACACAACTTCTCTTTTCACCTTTTTTTTTTTAAAGGAACATCCCCACATAATCACTTGCTGTTGTTACTTGGAAAAAAAGATGTTTCTTGCATCATTCACCCTCAAAACAAGTGTAGGAAGCTATTTAAGGCCAATTCGAATAGTCAGCTCGAATAATGAGCTCGAATACCGACTCGAATAGTGAGCTCGAAGTCCGAGGTCGAATCGAATAGTAAAATTTATTCGACTCGAATATTCGACTGACCTCGAATAATTTACTATTCGAATTTGACCAAACTCGAATTTTGAAAAGGGGTATTTGAGCACCACTAACACGAAGTATTCGCAACAGCAGACAAGTTGCGAGTGAATCAGCAAAGCTTAAGAAGCAGAGGAGACCCCTTCGGCACGCCCACTCCCATCAACCAATGAGTAGCGGTGAGCGTCTCCTCTGACATCTGCCGATCGGCCGGTCAGCTGACGCACCTCCTCCCCGCATAAAGGTCCTGTCTGTGTGCGCGCGCACGTGACAATGCAACCCTATGTGCTGCTGACAATACCCGTCCTCGGCATGCTAGACGCCTGAGGCCCGGATAGATCGCTAGGCAGGGAAATGGAGGCAGCTGCGGTGGTATCGCTGTTCACCGCAGCTGTCTCTTCTATGTTTGTTACACCAGGCACTTCCTGTTTTCAAGAAGACCTTAGCAACAGTCAGACAGTGGCGTAGCTAAGAAGCTATGGGCCCAAGTGCAAGTTTTACATTGGGGCCCCCCAAGCACTCCATACATAACAATGGATACGGCACACCAAAACCAAACCAATCGAGGAAACCACAGTGTCAGAGGTGCACGAAGGAGATGGGAAACAGTGAGTTAATGGTCACTACTATTCAATTCATCTATAGAATTGAATATCACCAGCATAGAACCAATAAAGAGTTATTACTATATTTGAGGGTGGGCCCCCTAGCCCAAGGGCCCTGATGTGGTCACTACCTTTGCACCCCCTATTGCTACACCACTGGCAATAGCAGCCTCCATATGTCTCTCATTTCATGTTTCTTTTAAAAGAAAAGTTTTCAAAGAATGTATTCCTACACTTTTACATCCTCATTATAAAATAGCCACAATCATAACAGTATTATGCTGGAATAATATATAATGAAGTAGCAATGCTATAAATGAATGCTTTGCAAAACCGTCAAAGTTGATGCTTTTTAAGTCTCGTATATAAAATCAAGTTCACAGAATACACTTGACGTGAAGTTCACAGTTAAAACACATTTCCCAACATGCCCTCTAACATAAAGCTGCAGAAAGGCAATAAAACCTTTAATGTACATATGACAGCCTTTAGCTTTTCATTTTGTCATCATTTAAATGCCTACTTTTCAGGCATGTTTTCTGCCAGTACTCACCAGTTTGCCAACTGCACACACTGCCTCCCAGACATCAGACAAAAATTCTACAAGACTGCTGTGCAAGGGCACGCTAATTAACCATCAGCTTAATTAGACAATTTGCTGTGTAATTAGCAGCCAATTAGTCAACACCTCTCAGATCTTATTGACTGCTGTGACAGCCTACTCTACTTTGCACATTCCAATACACAAGTTACCTTGCTCCACACAATTCAGACCCTAAGGAACAAAACACAGGACAGTCAACAGTGATTATTCCCACAGCTCTGCAAACAAAGTAGAAGATAAATCAATACTTCCCTTTTCCAATTATTGCATTGTTTACTGGATTCCATTTGGCACAGCCATACGGAGACTTAAAAATGCCAAACGTTATTGCTGTTTTGTTTTTTTTAATGACCTTTTCCTTTGACCTAATAAAAAGCTAACCTTCGAAATTAATGGCTAGACCTGAATTGATTGAATATTATAAATTATGGGTTAAGATTTGACATTTATCACAAGGCAGAATAAAAAGTTTACATTGGCTCAATTATCCTCATTAAGCAATTTATGATTACGGGAAGAACGCGGAGTCTGTGATGGGACTTTATAACAATCTTGTAAAAGGACATAATGAGGTCCCCAGGCGGGATGAAGGCCCAGAATCCAGAATTTACACTGTTTTGTGTTTGCTCTTTATATTCTCTTGCAGGAAAATAACTCCGTCCATGTAAAATGAATCTCTCTATTGGATGGAAAAAGAAGCCGAGTGGGCAGGGCCAGCTCTAAACTTTTTGCTGCCTGAGGTAAGCTTGTGAGGATGTGCCCCCACCCCCTTCCCTTATTTGGAATGATTGCACATCACCGGGCAATTTGCACCACACGTTACAACTATAACATGCCATGCAACTACAACAAAAAATCCACCCTCAGCATAAGTAGGTAGGTGGCCGGGTATAGATACCCCCTGTATAGAAAGCCATTTATAGGTGCCCCCAGTATAGGTGGCTGGGTGTAGGTGCCCCCAGTATAGGAAGCCAGGTATATGTACCCCCAGTATAGGTAGCCACGTATAGTTTCCCACAGTATTGGTAGTCAGGTATAGTTGCCCACAGTATAGGTTAGCCAGGTAGGTGCCCCAGTATACATAGCCAGGTATAGGTGCCCCCAGCATAGGTAGCCAAGTATAGGTAGCCAGTATTGGTGCCCCCAGTACAGGCAACCAGTATAGTTGACCCTAGTATAGGTAGCCAGTATAGTTGCCCACAGTATAGGTTATCCAGGTAGATGCCCCCGGTAGGTACTCAGCCAGTTTAACAAAATAACACACTGGCTGGCTGGCTGCGAGTTTGTGACAAACAAACTGCTCACCCACAGCCTGCCGGCCACTATCAATTCCTTCTCAGCCAGGACAGCAGTGCCATCTTCTCCCTTTTTACTGTGCAAGTCAAATGAAACACTATTTCTCTCCTACCACACTCACTGTCAGACTCCTCACACAGCACAACAATTTGCTTTTCCCCACTGATGACCTTTTTACTTCGCTCGCTCTCCACTCACTTCTCCTCCTACTCTGACTGCATGCTGTAAGCGTAAACACACAGTACAAACATGATGTCCCTGTAACCTCTGTTCCTGATGTAAGTGTTTCACCATGCTTCATGAAAGAACCGGCATTGCGGGTGGGTCCTCCTAAGATTAAAGTGAACCCGAGATGAAAATAAACTGATGAGATAAACAATTGTATTAATCCTCCTCATTCTAAAAATGACTTCTTCTTTTTTTAGATATCCCATGATTTAATTTTATATTTAAATATTTATGTAAGTAAGTAGATTGAACGTTTTATTGTCTTTGCTCAATGGTAGTCCATTACGTGTTCCAGAAATAAAATACACTAACTATTAACCTTTTTCTATCTCTCCCCTGACTCAGAAGTTGTATCTGCCAGGAAAATTTTTATGGCTGTAATTTGCTTATCAGTAAGATTTATTATATTCCAGACAAGGTACCGACAAGACAGAAGCTGTCACTTCCATGCCTGGAAATTAACTCTTTCAGGCAGAAAAAAATAATAATAAATAAATAAAACATCCTGGTTTTTAATATGTTTTGCGGTGTACATACACATGTTTATTTCGTGTCACATTTCACTAGTGATGCTCGGATGCACCCCGATCACGGATTCAAAGAAAACCAGCCACGGTGGGGATCCAAATCCGACTATGCCGTGATCATGACCAGATTTGATGTGGGCTTCCGAATTTAAGTCGGGTTTTCACTGTGATTGCCTCTAAAATCCGTGATCACGGTCATGATCATGGATTTGACTTTAACATTAATAGCAAAGCCCCATATATGACCCAATCCCCAGAATTACATGGATTATAAAGGTGATCAGTGGCTACAACTTAATTTTTTTTAAAGCAAACACAACAGCAGCGCCCCAGGCTTCCCAGCACCCCAGGCACTGGCCTATGTGGCTGTGCCACAAATCCGGTCCTGCGCATGGAGATTGTGAGTTACTGGCTGGTTAGAGCTGGAGATAAATACCAAACACTTTTGTTCAATTTACCGTATGCTTTAATCTTTGTGAATTGCAATTTCTTGACATTTATTGAGGTATTTACAGCACAAGTCAGTAATTTACTTCACTAGTCAGTGATTTTCAGTATGATACTAGGTTTAGTCAATTGGCATTTGGCAAGGTGGTCGGTAAAATCAGCTGTTTACTGCATTAACGAATGCGGTATTGCTTAGTGAATTGAGGCCATTAGGATATCTAAACACTTACCGGTAAATAAAATATTTAGACAAGTGCTTAGAGATTGGTTAAAAAATGTAAACACTATTTAACCACTTGCCGACCGCCTACTTCATATTGGTGGCGGCAAAGTGGCAGCCCCAGGACCACGTAACGCAGATTGGCGTCAGGTCCTGGGGCACTCTCTGGCCGGGGATCGCGCGCTGGGATGCGCGCGCATCCACCGGCAATAGGCTCCGCCCACCCGCGACGTCAACCCGCCGGCCAATCGGAAGCGCCGGCGGGTTGTTAACCCCGCGATCGCCGCTACAAAGTGTATAATACACTTTGTAATGTATACAAAGTGTATTATACAGGCTGCCTCCTGCCCTGGTGGTCCCAGTGTCCGAGGGACCACCAGGGCAGGCTGCAGCCACCCTAGTCTGCACCCAAACACACTGATCTGCCCCCCCCTGCCCCCTGATCGCCCACAGTACCCCTCAGACCCCCCCCTGCCCACCCCCCAGACCACCATTTGCACACAATCACCCCCCTAATCACCAATCAATCACTCCCTGTCACTATCTGTCAACGCTATTTTTTTTTTAGTCCCTAAACTGCCCCCTGCTCCCTCCTGATCACCCCCCCCCACCCCTCAGATTCTCCCCAGACCCCCCCAGACCCTCCCCCCCCCTGTGTACTGTATGCATCTATCCCCCCTGATCAACTGTCAATCACCTGTCAATCACCTGTCAATCACCTGTCAATCACCCGTCAATCACCCCCTGTCACTGCCACCCATCAATCAGCCCCTAACCTGCCCCTTGCGGGCAATCTGATCACCCACCCACACCAATAGATCGCCCGCAGATCCGACATCAGATCACCTCCCAAATCCATCGTTTACATCTATTCTCTCCTCTAAACACCCACTAATTACCCATCAATCACCCATCAATCACCCCCTATCACCACCTGTCACTGTTACCCATCAGATTAGACCCTTGCGGGCACCCAATCGCCCGCCCACACACTCAGATTGCCCTCAACCCCCTTCCTTATCGATTCGCCAGTGCATTATTTACATCCGTTCTTCCCTGTAATAACCCACTGATCACCTGTCAATCACCCCCTGTCACTGCCACCCATCAATCACCCCCTGTCACTGCCACCCATCAATCAGCCCCTAACCTGCCCCTTGCGGGCAATCTGATCACCCACCCACACCAATAGATCGCCCGCAGATCCGACATCAGATCACCTCCCAAGCTCAGTGTTTACATCTATTCTCTCCTCTAAACACCCACTAATTACCCATCAATCACCCCCTATCACCACCTGTCACTGTTACCCATCAGATTAGACCCTTGCGGGCACCCAATCGCCCGCCCACACGCTCAGATTGCCCTCAAACCCCCCCTTATCGATTCGCCAGTGCATTATTTACATCCGTTCTTCCTTGTAATAACCCACTGATCACCTGTCAATCACCCCCTGTCACTGCCACCCATCAATCACCCCCTGTCACTGCCACCCATCAATCAGCCCCTAACCTGCCCCTTGCGGGCAATCTGATCACCCACCCACACCAATAGATCGCCCGCAGATCCGACATCAGATCACCTCCCAAGCTCAGTGTTTACATCTATTCTCTCCTCTAAACACCCACTAATTACCCATCAATCACCCCCTATCACCACCTGTCACTGTTACCCATCAGATTAGACCCTAATCTGCCCCTTGCGGGCACCCAATCACCCGCCCACACGCTCAGATTGCCCTCAGACCCCCCCCTTATCAATTCGCCAGTGCAATATTTACATCTGTTATTCCCTGTAATAACCCACTGATCACCTGTCAATCACCCATCAATCACCCCCTGTCACTGCCACCCATCAATCACCCCCTGTCACTGCCACCCATCAATCAGCCCCTAACCTGCCCCTTGCGGGCAATCTGATCACCCACCCACACCAATAGATCGCCCGCAGATCCGACATCAGATCACCTCCCAAGTGCAGTGTTTACATCTCTTCTCTCCTCTAAACACCCACTAATTACCCATCAATCACCCCCTATCACCACCTGTCACTGTTACCCATCAGATTAGACCCTAATCTGCCCCTTGCGGGCACCCAATCACCCGCCCACACCTCAGAACGCCCTCAGACCCCAGCCCTGATCACCTCGCTAGTGCATTGCTTGCATCTATTTCCCCCCTCTAATCACACCTTGAGACACCCATAAATCACCTCCTGTCACCCCCTAGCACACCTACCCATCAGATCAGGCCCTAATTTGCCCCGTGTGGGCTCCTGATCACTCGGCCAAACCCTCAGATCCCCCTCAGACCCCCTTCCGATCACCTCCCCAGTGCATTGATTGCATCTATTTTCCCCTCTAACCGCCCCCTGAGACACCCATCAATCACCTCCTGTCACCCCCCTAGCACTCCTATCCATCAGATCAGGCCCAATACATCCTGTCATCTAAGAGGCCACCCTGCTTATGACCGTTTCCACAAAATTTGCCCTCTCATAGACCACCTGTCATCAAAATTTGCAGATGCTTATACCCCTGAACAGTCATTTTGAGAAATTTGGTTTCCAGACTACTCACAGTTTTGGGCCCGTAAAATGCCAGGGCAGTATAGGAACCCCACAAGTGACCCCATTTTAGAAAGAAGACACCCCAAGGTATTCTGTTAGGTGTATGATGAGTTCATAGAAGATTTTATTTTTTGTCAAAAGTTAGCGGAATTTGGATTTTTATTGTTTTTTTCACAAAGTGTCATTTTTCACTAACTTGTGACAAAAAATAAAATCTTCTATGAACTCACCATACCCCTAACGGAATACCTTGGGGTGTCGTCTTTCTAAAATGGGGTCACTTGTGGGGTTCCTATACTGCCCTGGCATTTTAGGGGCCCTAAACCGTGGGGAGTAGTCTAGAAAACAAATGCCTCAAAATGACCTGTGAATAGGACGTTGGGCCCCTTAGCGCACCTAGGCTGCAAAAAAGTGTCACACATGTAGTATCGCCATACTCAGGAGAAGTAGTATAATGTGTTTTGTGGTGTATTTTTACACATACCCATGCTGGGTGGGAGAAATCTCTCTGTAAATGGACAATTGTGTGTAAAAAAAATCAAAAATGTGTCATTTACAGAGCTATTTCTCCCACCCAGCATGGTTATATGTAAAAATACACCACAAAACACATTATACTACTTCTTCTGAGTACGGCGATACCACATGTGTGACACTTTTTTGCAGCCTAACTGTGCTAAGGGGCCCAAAGTCCAATGAGTACCTTTAGGATTTCACAGGTCATTTTGAGACATTTGGGTTCAAGACGACTACTCACGGTTTAGGGCCCCTAAAATGCCAGGGCAGTATTGGAACCCCACAAATGACCCCATTCTAGAAAGAAGACACCCCAAGGTATTCCGTTAGGAGTATGGTGAGTTCATAGAAGATTTTATTTTTTGTCACAAGTTAGCGGAAATTGATATGTATTGTTTTTTTTTCACAAAGTGTCAGTTTCCGCTAACTTGTGACAAAAAAAAATCTTCTATGAACTCACCATACCCCTAACGGAATACCTTGGGGTGTCTTCATTCTAAAATGGGGTCACTTGTGGGGTTCCTATACTGCCCTGGCATTTTAGGGGCCCTAAACCGTGAGGAGTAGTCTAGAATCCAAATGCCTCAAAATGACCTGTGAATAGGACGTTAGGCCCCTTAGCGCACCTAGGTTGCAAAAAAGTGTCACACATGTGGTATCGCCGTACTCAGAAGAAGTAGTATAATGTGTTTTGAGGTGTATTTTTATACATACCCATGCTGGGTGGAAGAAATCTCTCTGTAAATGGACAATTGTGTGTAAAAAAAATCAAATAATTGTCATTTACAGAGATATTTCTCCCACCTAGCATCTGTATGTGTAAAAATACACCCCAAAACACATTATACTACTTCTCCTGAGTATGGCGGTACCACATGTGTGGCACTTTCTTGCACCCTAAGTGCGCTAAGGGGCCCAAAGTCCAATGAGTACCTTTAGGATTTCACAGGTCATTTTGCGACATTTGGTTTCAAGACTACTCCTCACGGTTTAGGGCCCCTAAAATGCCAGGGCAGTATAGGAACCCCACAAATGACCCCATTTTAGAAAGAAGACACCCCAAGGTATTCCGTTAGGAGTATGGTGAGTTCATAGAAGATTTTATTTTTGTCACAAGTTAGCAGAAAATGACACTTTGTGAAAAAAAACAATTAAAATCAATTTCCGCTAACTTGTGACAAAAAAAAAAATCTTCTATGAACTCACCATCCTCCTAATGGAATACCTTGGGGTGTCTTCTTTCTAAAATGGGGTAATTTGTGGGATTCCTATACTGTCCTGGCATTTTAGGGGCCCTAAACCGTGAGGAGCAGTCTTGAAACGAAATTTCTCAAAATGACCTGTGAAATCCTAAAGGTACTCATTGGACTTTGGGCCCCTTAGCGCAGTTAGGGTGCAAAAAAGTGCCACACATGTGGTATCGCCGTACTCAGGAGAAGTAGTATAATGTGTTTTGGGGTGTATTTTTCCACATACCCATGCTGAGTGGGAGAAATATCTCTATAAATTGACAATTGTGTGTTAAAAAAAGAAAACAATTGTCATTTACGGAGATATTTCTCCCACCCAGCATGGGTATGTGTAAAAATACACCCCAAAACACATTATACTACTTCTCCTGAGTACGGCAATACCATCTTTAGGCTTTACAGGGGTGCTTACAATTAGGCACCCCCCAAAATGCCAGGACAGTGAACACACCCCACAAATGACCCCATTTTGGAAAGTAGACACTTCAAGGTATTCAGAGAGTAGCATAGTGAGTCCGTGGCAGATTTCATTTTTTTTTGTCGCAAGTTAGAATAAATGGAAACTTTTTTTTTTTTTTTTTTTTGTTACAAAGTGTCATTTTCCGCTAACTTGTGACAAAAAATAAAATCTTCTATGAACTCACCATGCCTCTCACTGAATACTTTGGGATGTCTTCTTTCCAAAATGGGGTCATTTGGGGGGGATTTGTACTATCCTGGAATTTTAGCCCCTCATGAAACCTGACAGGTGCGCAGAAAAGTCAGAGATGCTTGAAAATGGGAAAATTCACTTTTGGCACCATAGTTTGTAAACGCTATAACTTTTACCCAATCCAATAAATATACACTGAATGGGTTTTTTTTTATCAAAGACATGTAGTAGAATAACTTTTGCGCTCAAATGTATAGGAAATTTTACTTTATTTGAAAAATGTCAGCACAGAAAGTTAAAAAAGTCATTTTTTTGACAAAATTCATGTCTTTTTTGATGAATATAATAAAAACTAAAACTCGCAGCAGCAATCAAATAGCACCGAAAGAAAGCTGTATTAGTGACAAGAAAAGGAGGTAGAATTCATTTAGGTGGTAGGTTGTATGACTGAGCAATAAACCGTGAAAGCTGCAGTGGTCCGAATGGAAAAAAAGGCTCTGGTCCTTAAGGGGTTTTATGACTGCAGTCCTTAAGTGGTTAAATAAATGCATGTTCAGTTTGATGACCTAATTATATCTGAAAAGCTACTCAACTATTTGCATTGCTTTTTAGCTGTATTTCTTTATTTGTTACAAACTTAAATCAACACAGAGCTTAAATCAACACTGAACTGTCTCCAGAAGTCAATAACCAACATATTGTGCCTTTGTATTGGCTGTTTAAAGAATTATCTAGAGACATATGATCCATTGCCATGTCTTTTATCACCAGGAAGGAGTTTTGTAAAGGGCACAGTGGCATTTCTGCATAGTTTCAAGCCGTGAAAATATCTCCTTTTAATAAGTCCATCAGGTGTTTAATTGTTTAAAGTCTGCATCATCAAGAAACAAAACTGCAGACTGGAGAACAGATTAGCAATCATGCTCTTTCTAATAAGAATTTGATATCTTTATTGTTTGACACAATACTTAAAGCGGACCCACACAAAAAAGGTTCATGCCTTGCACAATATTTAACAATAAACTGTAGTATAAAAAATATATATTTTTTCCTTTAAAAAGAACCTGTAGTGGAAATAACGTAATTAATACAATTGCTTTTATTAGTATTATTTTTACAATACTCATTTATATTTAGTCAATGTTTGCCCTATCTGAAACCTTTTCTCTCCCTGTTTTACATTATAAAATTCATCACAGGTGGGGATATCTTTAGTCCTGCCAGGCAATCTCTGTGAAATGTTAGTTTACTGAGAGTTCTATGCACAGAGGGAGATACCAGTTGCTTGGCAGTTGTAAACAGCCGTTTTTTCCCACAATCCAATTGGGTACACAAACAGGAAACTGTCAGGGCCAAGGCCCTGACATCATACTGTGGTTTACTGCAATAACAGCCATACAGATGTCCCTGGTGATCTATTGGAAAAAAGGTAAAAATTTCTTGTGGGAAAGGTGGTATGATCTCTGCAGTAGCGCATGTGCTAAAAGGGCCACTAGAGAGTGTTATAAAAATGAGCCTGTGACTGACAGGAAGAGGGATGGCAGCACAGATCAGTAAAAGATGCGCTCACACTTCTTCCATATCCCGATGTTGACACTTGGGGGAGGGGGGAGACACAGAGGCCGCATTAACGTCTGACACACATTCCCGATCGGGGGAGGATAACACAGTCATTAATTGTTCTGTACCACTCTGCACAAATGATGAGTGTGGCAGCGGGTGGGGGAGGGGCTTACGTGGCTGTTATTGCTTTTGTTTACATTTCGGTGGGGGATGTCGGTGTGGTCACGAATGGCTTGTTGAAGATTGTTGAAGATTAAACTGTTAAAAGGGATGCCTTTTAGCAAGAGTAATTAAAGCACCGATTACCAGCTTTTATACCGATATGCAGTGGGTGTGCTGGGGGATATCAGATACAGGCTATTTAATGGATGCTGGGGTTCAGCTACTTTATAGTTGAGATCCAGATATTGGTTTTAGGCAATTCATTGGGTGCTGGTAAACACACGAGTTTTAGATATCGGCATCGGAGCTGGCTGTTGTATAGACAAGCTCCAGATAGTGTGATAGGGAGATAGGATAAGGGTTAGATTATTTTGAGGAGGGTTAGTTTTAGAGTATAGGGCAGGTGGAGGATAGAGTTAATAGTCAAAGATGTGGTTAGGGCGAGGTGCTTAGAAAGGGGATTTCTTTGTAAAGAGTGTTCGGGCTAGATGTTTAGGTAGGGTTAGACATCAGGCAAGTTGATAGTAGAAAATTGGTAATAGAAAATTACCAATGATTTACCTATTACCCATTTTAATAAGCATCTGTTTTAAATATACATTGTTGAAGATGGTTTAATTGGCTGCATTAGTCCTCTTGAGCTGCTTTCACCATTTACTGCAGAGTGGCTTATCAAATCGAAGAAAGAGGTGGCACACCATTGGCTGCAAACCGTTGCTGTATTGCAGAAAAGACACTACATGTTATGACACGCAGGTCCTCCATCAGGTGTATAACAGCGCCACAAGACAAAATGGGTGTAGATATAGGCTAGGGTGTCCAGCCCCACCCACCACAATGTTAACACTTAGTGCAAAATACATGCATATAAAATTATGTACATACTACTGCAGAATTACTGCAGAGTGGCTTACCCTGAAGCTATGGGCCCCAGTATGAGTTTCACAATGCTCCGCTTCAATCACTGTATATGTTACAATTGACATAGAGCACCACAACCTGTCAAAACAACTGAAGTGGCATAGAGTTTTAACTTCTTGCCGACCACTCCACGCCAATTGGCGTGAACGTGGCGGCAGCCCCAGGACCACTCCACCGATTGGAGTGAACGGCTTCCTATGGGGCTAGCAGGAGACCGCGCGCCAAAGCGCATGCATTGCTCCGCCTTCAATCACCGCTCAGAGACTGTTAGACGGTGAAACCACCATCTAATAGGACTGTACAGCGTTGCGATCTAAGGCAACACTGTACTTGGGACAGCCGAGTGGGGGACACAGAAGCGATTACTGTGATAGGCTGACTAGGGGAGGGAGGGAGAAATAATTAGAAAATACACTATTTTATAAGATATGGTTATATGGTCCACGGTCTCCAATACCAGAGCAGGGTCATTCACCAGGCAACCTAGGCAAGTGCTTGGGGTCTAGTGGGGGTCAAGGGGCCAACCTGCCACCTTCCCTGACCTCTATCCACTTCAGCTTACCAAAAGGAACAGGGGGGAGGGGGGGTCTACTACATTTCCTAGAGCCCAACACAGTCCTAATCTATGTAAGCCCTATTGTTGTGGCACTGCTTGCACTAAATGTTAAAATTAAGTTACAGATTTAAAGTGTACCTGAGGTGGATTTTACATTACAAATATAATACAGAGGCATGTTCCTTGCTCAATGACATGCCTATGTGTCCTCTCTGCACTGCTGTCTGTTCCCATGTCGCTCTGCTGTGCCTCATCCCCCCCCCACCCCGCCCCCTGTCCTTAATCCACCAACGAGCAGCTTGTTACTAATGAGAAAGGGGAAGGAATGGCACTCTTGCGAAATGTAAGGAGTTAGGAACGCCCCTTCTCCGCCTATCCAAGCCCTTTCCCTGCCTCTTCCCTACTCCATTCCTGCCTCTCTATGCCCCTTTCTCACCTCTCTGCTCTCTGATGACAAGCAGGGAGCTGAGAGCTGCAGTGTCAGGACACCAGGGTTGCAGGCATATTTTGTTTTTGTTACAAATCAAAACTGAAGAAAGAAGGATACAGGAGTGACATGGGGTGGCAGGGAGTGGTGATAAGTGACTCTACCTGATCTAGCCAGCACCCCAGATTACATACTATGTTTTTTTTGTTTGTTTTTTGCAGTAACTGGTCGCCTCGGGTTCTCTTTAAACTAAACTTTATTTATAGATGCATTCCACAATGATCTTTTAATTGTTCTACATCTCCTTTCATAATCACCACTGACAACAATGCTATCACCATAAGAACTACATTAGCAGTGTAGGCTTTCTAATTGTATACCGACTACATTCTCTTCCATCTTTTTATTTCTGTTGATAGAAAGTGACATTGAAAATGCTAAACCATACAAGAGCACACAAAACAATGAAGGCAGCAGAACTTCATTATGTAACTGGCCTTGACAAAATCCATTGCCGTTATGTGAACTCAAAGAATGTTCTCCAGCAAGGCAAATAGAAGTGGTCTGATATGGATGGCGATGCGGAGTGGGAAAATGTAGGGAAAAAAAATCACTTAATATTTTGGAGATCGAACACTTGGGAAACATATTTTTGTAACATAATCACACTAATTATGCACAGCACAGAAAAGAGATTATCCTCCTAAACTGATGTGTATCAGCTTCACATCATTCAAGCAAGCTTCTCCTGAACACAAGTTATATTTCTTGTTAGCTTACAGAAGATTTGATTAATCAATAAGTAATGTATTTAAAATAAACTGTTAGTTCAGTACTGGTCGATTTAAAGTACATGCTGTACATCTAGAATATGAGAAAATCAAGAATCAAAATACTATAGATACAAGGGTGTTCTAACAATCATTGGGTCTCACATCTCACTGCAAACAACCTCTGTTAAAGGACCACTATCGCGAAAAGTAGGCAGTTAAAATCTGCCAGAACCCACAGGTTTTGGGCCAGTCCATCTCCTTATGGGGGATTCTCAGGGTTTTCTTTGTTTTCAACAGCAATTCATCTACAGCAGTTGCAAACTGACAAAATAGTGTGCAAGTGAGTAGGGAGGCTGGTTGGTATCTTACTATGTTGGCAGTTAAACTGCTGTTCAGGAGATGCTGTTGAAAACAAAGAAAACCCTGAGAATCCCCCATGAGGAGATGGACTGGCCCAAAAACCTGTCGGTTCTGGCAGATTTTAACTGTCTACTTTTCTTGCAATAGCGGTCCTTTAAGGTCAGGCTCTGACACTGGCTTAGAACATATTCATACCTACCTCCAGGGGCCTAACTACAAATCATGGGCCCCCCAGTAAAACTTTGATGGAGCCCCCCCAGTGTTCAAACGGTTTCTCTTGCTCAGCCCTGGTGACCCTCAAAGCCAGGGGGCCCATATTGCAAAGGTCATAAAACAAGTATGGACATCATAAACTTCACACCCATAACAAGTGTAGTTACAAAAACATCTGATCTGAAGAATGGACCCCTCTATCGGGGCGAATTATGTTGTAGTTGGGGCCCCCTTACTGTTCTGGGCCCCTTTGCAGTTGCAGGAGCTGCTCCCCTGTAGTCGGTTCCTTGCCAATAGTAATTCTACTTGTTGTGGAGCAAGAAAAACATCTAAGGTCAAAATTTCAGCTCATCCTTAGTTGTACTAGGCTCCCATCACACTATGCAAGTTGTTTTGCAATACGATACTATGCAATCACACACGCGAAAAGTCGCATCACAAAGTACCATTGTGGTGCAATGATACAGTACAATGAAAGTATGCCTCACTGATACTCTAAACATACGTTACCCTGTAGCACACTGCATGCTGTGCAGTATCTCAGCTGCAACGGCATGTGCCGCACTGCAATCTTAGCGATAGTCCCATAGGAATATCATTGCATTGTGTTGTGATGCAAAGGTATTTGCAATGTATTAATACACAAGGAGAAGGAGAGGTGACTGCCACTCGTTGCTCGTTGGAAAAGCACTTGGATACCAAAGATACAAGGACTGTGCTCACCACTGTTGAATAGACATCAATCCAAAGCAAAGAAAAAAAGCCAGTCGGGCACCAGTCTCATGCTTCAGTGAAATTTGAATCCAAGGAGGTACAGCAAGATAACATTAGGCCTCTGACTAAGCAGGGGGAACCTGCGAAACGGCTGTCAGGCTGTCTTTGTTCATTTCCTAATGTTATCTTGCTGTATTTCCTTGGATTAAAATTTCACCGAAGCATGAGACTGGTGCCTGACTGGCTTTTCTTCTTCGCTTTGGATATTTGCAATGTGATATAACGCAATGGACACAGTGTGAAAGGAGCCTTTTACATTAAATCAGTTGGTGTCAGTTGTAACTGAACGGACAATTGATGTGCAAGGTAATGCTCCCTATGGCTCAATTCACATAATTCGCATTTAAACTCAAAGCTTTTTCACAAGCCACTGTTTCAGAGGTTTAAAACGGATCCGTTTTTTAGCATATAGTGTAAAAGAGATCTTATGGTTGTGTTCCACTTCAAAGTGAAAATGTGCCCTTTACTTCAAAAACAGGAGTACAGTGATAAGCGAAAACGTCGATCTTTTTTTTGCATTATTTTTTGTCAAAATAATGTTACATTCGAGTTTTAAGTGAAAACGTCATCGGGAAAAACTTGCTCTTTTTGCACATTTTTGCAGTAAAAATACAGATTTTTCACATTTTCGTGAATTTTTGCCATATTGTGAAAATACAAATATATTTGATGAATTTTTTTTCAAAATCGAAAATAGCATTTTCGATACGAAAATGACTGACGAAAATGTCCAAGCATTACTGCAGGAGTAGTGTCTGCTAAAAGATTTGAACCAGGAGCTTGTCACTTTAATACAGTAAAAGTGCGCACACATAAAGAATGCAAAAAATGAGGAGGTGCAGTTTCTGGCGATCTGATGTGTTTGTACTCTAGGCTACAACACCTTTGATTCAAGTATTCAAAAGAAGCACAAAGATGATTCTTCTGTCTACTTTCAGGTTTTATGTGTGTGACTCAAGGCTTATGTACTTGAAATTTTTAGTTCAGTTCACTAGCTTATATCAACCTAAGCTAGAACTGAAGAAAAGGGTTATTGTGTACCTAGAAAAACGGTCAACTTCAATCAATGCCCACATTGAGGGCCTGTTTCCACTACACGCAGATTTGATGCAGATTGGATGCAGAATGGATGCAGAAAAACTGACTCCAACGAATGCCTATGGACCTGTTTCCACTAAACACGATTATTCTGATGCAGATTTTCCCATAAGCATTCATTGGAGTCAGTTTTTCTGCATCCATTCTGCATCCAATCTGCATCAAATCTGTGTGTAGTGGAAACAGGCCCTTAAACTAATGGTAAAATGCCAGTTAAACTGAAGTGAAAGGTCTGTGTACATAAGGCCTTAAAAACTACTGATGCCAAAATATCAGCATGAGAGTCAGACAGATGGCAAGGGAAGGGTTACTGTTGTTTTCATGGTTCATTGTTCTTTAAAATCTGATGGACCCCTCTATCGGGGCAAATGATAGTAGTTGGGGTCCCCTTACAGTTTTGGGACACCTTGCAGTTGCAGATACCAGTTAGGGAGTCTTGACCAAGGTCTTCTACTGAATAGGTGCTGGCTTACTAAAGAAGAACAGCTGCGATTCAAACTCAGGGCCCCTGTGTCAGAGGCAGAGCCCTTAACCAGTACACTATCCAGCCACAGTACTTAGGTCAGTACCTCATGTTTCTTTTTTATGAACTACTTAATGACAACCAGCCTTATAAAAACGTCCTGCTAGAGCCTCTTAATGGCTCCAGTATGTTTTTAGAAGTCAAACAGTGCTGCTGCCGCTGTGCGCGTGCACATGCGTGCTCCCTCGTGTGCCCGGGTACGCTCCCACATGTGCATGTGCGTTCCCGTGTGTGTGCACGTGCAATTAGTGAGAAAAAAATACACCTTTATTTCCAAATAATATATTGTCACCATACTTTGTACTAGGGACATAATTAAAATGTTGTAATAACCAGGACAAATAGGCAAATACAATGTGTGGGTTTTATGTACAGTAGCAGTGTTTATATTAAAACTATAGGGGTTGAAATTGGAGAAATAGTGTATTTTTTCATTTTTTCCTTGTTTTTCCCTTTAAAATGCATAGAAAACAAAGTAATTACTGAAAACAAATATCAACCCTAAAAAGCCTAATTGGTGGTGAAAAAAACAAGATATTTATATTTC
Organism: Hyperolius riggenbachi; assembly: GCF_040937935.1. Taxonomy (NCBI): domain Eukaryota; kingdom Metazoa; phylum Chordata; class Amphibia; order Anura; family Hyperoliidae; genus Hyperolius; species Hyperolius riggenbachi. The sequence continues at coordinate 106,650,073 of NC_090651.1, forward strand.
ATTTCATTGTGATTAGTAGTGATTAAGCTATTGGCAAATGAAAAGGATGAGCACTGAAAGGTGAAAATCGCTCTTGTCCATTAGGGTAAAAGCGCTTTGGGTGAAGTGGTTAAGCTAGTCATGAGAGAAAGATGCAGCTTACTGGTCTGACTAACCAGGGGACATTTAAAGTACAAATGCTGTCATCTGTGCAAAAAGAAAAACATGTGCAATGGGCACTTGAGCATCAAAACTGGACCATGGAGAAATGGAAGAAGGTAGCATGTTCAGATAAAGCAACATTTCCTTGGCCTCCAGATAACCCAGATCTCCATTCTAAGCATTGGATCTGAGTTGGATCTAGGAGTCCCCACCCTGCAGATTAGAGGACTCAACAGATCTGCAGCTAACACCTGTTGACAGATACCATTGGGCACCTTAAAAGGTGATGCCTGTGCCTCAAACAGTCACAGCTATTTAGAAGCATAACAAAGACTTACACAATACGAGGCAGCTAAACGTAATGTTTTGGCTCATCAGTATATACTTTAGTGTTAGTACCTTACCATATATTCACATCTTTTATAATAAGCAACACACATACACTTAGGTCTGTTTTTAATGTTCGTGTTTGGTTTAAAAAAAACAAAAAACATTTCTTCATCATTTTTCTGCAGGAAGGAAAAGATCGTAAATGGATTATAATAGAATCGTTAAACAGCAGGAACTTTGTTGCTGATTTGTCACGTTTATGTTATTGGTACGCTTATTCTTTAAGACATTTCACATGTACCACATTTCATCTGTACATTTAGCTGCTTGCCTGGTGTTCAGGTTTAACGTTAATGATCTGATCATTTATCTCCCTTAAGGTGGCACTGCTTATGCTGTACACCAGATCAGTCTCACAATAAAGAAGAATGCTGCTGTTTACTGAGATATCAACTGGCATTTCACTTCAAGTCAATGGTCTATTTTTGTTACAGCATATTAGACAACAATCTGGCAGCTACAAATGTCAGAGGTATGAGACGTGTGTGTGTGTGTTGTACTGGGATAGGGGGAGTGAAATATGATCCAAAACAATGCACACATTTTCTAGTATAAGAATAAAAAAATAGCCAATTGATTCTTCTATGGCTGCTTAGATTTGTCGATTGGAATGTACTCCTTTCTCGTCGTCGGTGGAGAAAAGAATGAATTCTATCTGCAACACTCATCCAGCCAATATTCAGCTGTCAATCTCAAAGCAACAACGAGGCAGTAATGATGTCAGCAGGACAGGATAATAAAATTTCAAGCAGATGTTCAGGCAGGGCTCTAATTTTCCCTCAATTCCCTCGGTAAGCATTTAATTTCTTTATTATATGCAAGCTAGGCAAATTGTACTTCATCAAAACTGTATTGTGAAATTTTAATATTTCATATCATAACAAAACTACGCAGAGCAACCTTTCTCATAATAGGAACATCAGAATTTCAAATGTCAAGCCTCTCCATTTTAATACATTTTAAATAGCATCTATTTTTTTTTCATTCCAAGGCACTATAAAGTTGAATTTGTCCTTATGCAAAACATATTTATCCATCTAGCCATCTATCTTGCTTGAAAAGAAACTCCATCCAGACCGTATGTAAAAACATATTCATCCACCTAGCTATCATGCATGAAAAAAACGCCTCCCAAACCCTAAGTAAAATATATTTATCTAGCTAGGTATCTTGCTGGAGAAGAAACTTCATCCAGTCCTTATGTAAAATATTTATTCAGTAAGCAATCCTGATTGAATAGAAACATTGCATATAGCATTTTGTAAATAGCTCCTGTTGGGCTATATTTATAAACACTATCTCAAAAAAGTGACTACAACTCTCATTTTTCATCTTATATCTTTTCACTGAAAATATGACACTTTGACACAACATAACGTAGTCAGTGTTCAGCTTGTATAAGGGCTGGAACCCGCAAGGGCGATTTTGAGAGCATTTTAGGAGCGTTACAGAACGCTAGCGTTTTGCCAAAACGCTCAGCTAATGTAATTGGATGGGGCAACTTCCACTGGAGCGTTTGTGATTCCTCAAATCGCAAACGCAGGACATGCAGCATTTTGGGAGCGTTAGTGCTTCAATGTAAAGTATATAAACGCTGGCGAAATCGCTCATCAAAACCTGCATGGAGCGAATTTTGCTAGCGTTTTAAAGTTAACACACACTGTAACAAAATTAAAATTAATTGAAAGGACCAATCAGACTTTAAAACGCTAATCGCTACACAATCGCTGGCAAATTGATACACTTTGTAAAATCACTTCCTAAAACGCTCATGAAACCGCTGACAAACTGCTCATACAAAATGCTAGCGCTTGCGATTAGCGATAGCGTTTTGCAGTGGGTTCCAGGCCTAACAGTGTGAGTTTGTTGTCCCCTCACAATAACGAAACACACAGCCAGAAGTGGGACAAGGTCCTCCAGCACGCAAGGCTGAGACACCAAAGTGCACCCCTCCATCCCTCCCACCCCAGCCATCACACACTGTTTGCTATTAGACTAAGAGGGGACCCAAGACCTTAATCTCTAGTTATCTGGCTTGCAGTCACTTCCATGTATCCTATTCTCTTATTTCTCTCTGCTTCAAACACAATAGGGGAATGATAGCTGAGTGAGTAGTGCGCCCCCTCCTACACTGCACCCTGAGGCTGGAGCCTTTCTCGCCTCTGCCTCGGCCCTGCCCTGCACACAGCATTAAAGGATACCTGAGGTGAGTGGGATATGGAGGCTGCCTGCCATATTTATTTCCTTGTAAACAATGCCAGTTGGCCCTGTTGATCTTCTGAAATAAGTAGTGTCTGAGTCAAAACCCTGCAACAAGCATATGGCTAATCCAGGAAAACCTGAGCCAAATCAGAGTACTTGATCTGCTGCATGCTTGTTCGGGGTCTATGGCTAAAAGTATTAGAGACACAGGATCAGCAGGGCTGTTAGGCAACTGGTATTGTTTAAAAGGAAATACATATGGCAGCCTCCATATCCTTCTCACCTCGGGTTCCCTTTAATGTCAAATTCGCTGGCACCAAAAGTGAGTACACCCCTTGGTGAAGAATGTCAAAATTGTTCTCAAATTGTTTTGAAATCTCACTATTATTTTCTAGCACTACCTTAACCCTCTTGGCCATGGAGTTCACTAGAGCTTCACAGGTTGCCACTGGAATCCTATTCTATGATATCATAAATCTGGTGAATGTTAGAGACCTTGCACTTCTCCACCTTCCATTTTGAGGAATAGTAATCCAAGTCACCCAGTGACCAACTGTGCAAAGTGTGAGAACCCTGCTGCCATTAACAGTGTAAGAATGGCCGCAGTTTACATTTTCCCAGTTAAAAAGTTGGTGATATTTTACCATTGCAATGAATGATGAGGTAAGATTTTACAAAACACTTTGTAAAACACTGAGAAAATCATTAAAAAATAGGCTTAGCAGGATGGGATCACACCTCAGTGGTGATTGTTTTCACTGCCTCATATTAAGCCAAAGGATCACAGTCTTCAACTGTTCTGCTTTGTAAATTAAGCTCAGTATCTCTTTAGCCTAATGCTAAATACACGATACAATTTTCAGTCAGATTTACCTGCCAGATCAATTTTTTTCCAACATGTCCAATTTGAATTCTGATTGATTTTCCGATCAATTTTCTCATCGATTTCCATAGAAGTGAATGAAAATCAATTGGAATATCGATTGGTATTCAGATCAGATATGTTGGAAAAAATCGATCTGACAGGTAAATCCGCAAGAAAATTGTATCATGTGCACCTAGCATTAAAGTCCAATAAAACTCGAACTTGCATCTATGCTTTGTTCCACTTCACTAAAGCTAGTTGATAACATTGCTGGTTTTAGTTTACAAAACACATTTTCAGATTGTCTTGTAATTAGGTAATTATTGAGCAAATATGCTAGAGAAAGTTTTCTGCTTCACCCCTGAATACAAGGAAAACTTTTTATATGTATTTACTCTGCACAAACAGCACAATCTGATGATTTTAGAATGGTAACAAAAACTTTGTCAGTTAGCTCCTGAGTGGATCCTTCAATTGTTAACCCCTACAGTAATTTGGAAAACATTTTATATGGTCTTTCTTTTGTTTGTTTTTTTATGATTAGTTTTAACTTCTATAATGGTACAGTAAAAACATTCAATTTTCCCGTTTATTCAATCAAAATGATCAAATCGAAAATTATCTTTTTTTCAATAAAAAAAAACAAACGATTATCCCGTTGTTTTCAATAAAAAATCCAATTGGATATGGTGGAAAAAATTTTATATTCGATCTAACGGAATAATTGAACTAAATAATCTAATTAAAAAAATTAAAAAATTGTACCATGTATGGCCACCATTAACAAGACTGCCAACATCTACAGACTCCAATAGCCTGCATGGCAAGTCTTTTTTTTTTTTGCAAAACATAAGTTTTAAAGTGGCCGCACTGCAGCTAGAGGATTATTCAGTCAGCGGATCCAGGGGTGCATAGTTCAGACGTCGGATAAAAGACGTCGAACGCTCCTGTGACGTCAGCCTCTGATGAGTCCTAGGGGACGAAACGCGTACGGCGGAGCGGGTAGCGTCTGACGTTGCAGGAAGCAGGACAAACATTGCCCGGGCACACTAAAGCTTGCAGTGAGATAACCTCTTCGGGAAGCGGGATGCCGTTACTGAGGGTGCATCACTGGGACAGCAACCTGACCTACTCGATATGCCTAGAACCCACTGAGGATTACGTGAGTGCACAATTGTAGCGCAGGAGATTTGTTTTTTAAAAGGATTTTATACTATGTGCTATGTCTATTGTTTTTATTGAGGAAACTGGATTAAAATATTCGTTTGAAAATTGAAAACATCTAATCGTTGTGGAGTGTCTTATGCGCTAGATCCACCTGGTTTGTGAGGTGGTGTACATCTGGTGAGTTCATATCTTGCTAAGAGATTGGTGAAGCTTATGCACTAAGAGTTAAGCACGAGTGAACACGAGATTGGCACTTTAGGGGTGTTTTTAAATGGACAATTGATATTTAACAGTAATGCACTATGTATAGATGTGTTTATTTTTTCCAGGTGTGATAATTCAAGAAGAGGAGCGCTGTCATACAAAAATATATACATTTAAGACTGTGGACTGTTGATAGCGAATACTCTATAAACTGATTTAAAGGGACAGGTTAAGTAAAGTGGGCGCAGTTTGCATATGACATAACAGCTTTGATAAATTGACATTTTCCTAAGTGCTCTGTAAAGTCAGCTGTTTTCAGCATTACCGAATGCGGAAATGCTTGATGAATTGAAGCCATAGTTGATTATACAATAGTTTTGATTAATAAGAATTATGGAGCATTAAGGCTGTTAATCAGTTTTTTTTTTTTTGTTTTTTTTTTTTTTAAATAATGGAATAAGAATAAAATGGTCAGTTTAAGTTTTGTATCTTTAAATACAGAAAAAAATATTCTCTCTTCTGGGTTTAGTATAACATTCATTGCTAAGTGTACAGGTAGCTTGCAGTTTTGTGTTAAGGCCCTGGGGATGCACATGGGATATCAGCCTGACCACCTCATCCAGGGTGTTATTTGCCTACTGGGAAACCTGGTACTGACATTTTGGTTGAATAAGGCCCGGTTCACATTAGCGGTGGCCCTCCGGAATCGCCGTGCCGGAGCCGCACCGCCTGCAGAACGGACGGAACGGACGCACGGCATAGCAATTAAAGCCTATGCGTCCGTTCACATGGGTCCGTTCTGCAGAACCGGAGCCGGACCGGATCCGGGCCGGATCCGGACTCCGGCCTCCGTTCCAACATGCGCTATTTTTTCATCCGGCCCCTCCGGCAGCCGTATCCGGGGCGGAGCCGGACTGCACCATCCGGCCAATACAAACAAATGGGAACCGGAGGCCGCACAACACACTGGCTGAGAAATCCGGATGTTCTACCCCACTTCCTATGCGGATTTTTGCGGCGATATTGGCTGGGGACACATGGGCAAGCATTTTGGAGTGGAGCAGCACAGCTGGATCCGGATCCGGAGATGTTGGCAGCATGTCGCAGGTGGAGGTGAGTGCTAAACAGCAGAGGGCCTGATTCCACAGGTCCCCCTTCTGCTGACCTCCCAGACCCCAACTTTTTTTTGGTGTTTTACGTTACTTCTGCCAAACGGATCCGGATTGCATCCTGATGGACACCTGATGCAACCTGACCGGATCCGGATCGGATCCGGATCAGAACCGTACGGTTCCGATCCGGATCCGGTCCGGATCCGGTCAGGTCATCCGGTCCGTTTGGCAGACAACCGCAAGTGTGAACCGGGCCTAAATCTGCAGTCAGGTAAAATTTGAAAGGATTATCTTACCAGCTATTAGCAAAGTCTGTGATAACGCAAATAGTTCAATGCCTGCAGACAAATATCACCCGCATGGAATGGATCAAATTGATGTTTTTCTAACCTGCCCGGTCTTTTAGTCATCTGAATTTTTTAGAAAATTACATGAAGTGTGAATTATTTGATTTTACTATATATAATTTGTTCCTGGGAGTGTGCTTTATTAACTCTCTACGTGCACATTTAGCGATCAGAAACCCTCTGTTAAATGTACAGACTAAATTCACAAGGACTGTTATGTATCAGAAAAGGGACTAGTGATATTCTTAAGCAATTCAGACTTAAAAAGACACACTGGGTTCCAAAGGACTGTGGGCGTTGTAATGGAGGGGGGGAGCGCAGATGCAGGGAGGGCAGCCCGACCTCTCCCTCCCTTCCTCTCTGCGGGCCGCCCTCCGTGCTCCCCCCTCCGAGTGTGACTGCAGGCCAGGGAAGGGAAGCGCTGTGTACAGAGTGCAACTCACCTCCCTGGTTCCAATCGCCGACGGTCTCCTCTTCTCTTCATAGCCGCTGATACACACGCTGCTTTCTGTTTAGCCGGAAGCAGCATGTGTATCAGCGGCTGTGAGGAGAAGACAGAAGAGGAGACCGGCGGTTCACACTTGGACACTTTTCAGCACTTTTTGCTGATCGCCAGTGATCCGCAAACTGCTGTTGCTAATTTATCCCTATGGGATCATTCTAACTGCATAAATTGCAAACGTGCTGCATGCACTGCTTTGGGGGCAATTGTGATGTGATTCTGATTCTGTGGAATGGGAATCACATTGCAAATTGTGGCAAAACTGCAACGCAGAACTAGCCCTCAAAGGAGAAAGAAGTGACGGGTGAAAAAAAGAAGACTGCAGAAGAAGTACTTTTTTTTTTCCTTTAAATAAAGTTTAAAGTTTCTTTTTACACTAAATAGGTAAATGTTCAAAGATTACCCTCTATACCTATTTACCTAGAAAGGGATGGAAATCTGGGGGTCCCCTTATTAAAGTGTGCTCCCAGATTTCAACATAAGCTCCCCAGGACCCTGGACACCGGAGGTGGGGAAGAGCCCTCTCACTCACCTTCTCCTATGTCTTGTCTCAGTGGGCCACTGCCCAACATTGATGGCCATACAATTGATCTCATATTCACTCTGAGGACTTCAGTAAACTTAAAGTGCACCAGAGACCTAAAAATAAAAAGAATCAATACTTACCCGGGGCTCCCGTGCATGTGCAGAAGACCACGACTGCCACAACTGAGCCAGTTACCGGGAATGATTGCGGCTGAATGGCAGACCACAGAAGGATGGCAAGGGACTCAGATGTGCTTATTGAGCTGGAGGAAGACCCAGGTAAGTATCAATTCTTTCTATTCTCTGGTCTCTGGTTTCCTTTAACCACTTAAGGACTGCAGTCATAAAACCCCTTAAGGACCAGAGCCTTTTTTTCCATTCGGACCACTGCAGCTTTCACGGTTTATTGCTCAGTCATACAACCTACCACCTAAATGAATTTTACCTCCTTTTCTTGTCACTAATACAGCTTTCTTTCGGTGCTATTTGATTGCTGCTGCGAGTTTTACTTTTTATTATATTCATCAAAAAAGACATGAATTTTGTCAAAAAAATGACTTTTTTAACTTTCTGTGCTGACATTTTTCAAATAAAGTAAAATTTCCTATACATTTGAGCGCGAAAGTTATTCTGCTACATGTCTTTGATTAAAAAAAAAACATTCAGTGTATATTTATTGGATTGGGTAAAAGTTATAGCGTTTACAAACTATGGTGCCAAAAGTGAATTTTCCCATTTTCAAGCATCTCTGACTTTTCTGCGCACCTGTCAGGTTTCATGAGGGGCTAAAATTCCAGGATAGTACAAATCCCCCCCAATGACCCCATTTTGGAAAGAAGACATCCCAAAGTATTCAGTGAGAGGCATGGTGAGTTCATAGAAGATTTTATTTTTTGTCACAAGTTAGCGGAAAATGACACTTTGTAACAAAAAAAAAAAAAAGTTTCCATTTCTTCTAACTTGCGACAAAAAAAAATGAAATCTGCCACGGACTCACTATGCTACTCTCTGAATACCTTGAAGTGTCTACTTTCCAAAATGGGGTCATTTGTGGGGTGTGTTCACTGTCCTGGCATTTTGGGGGGTGCCTAATTGTAAGCACCCCTGTAAAGCCTAAAGATGCTCATTGGACTTTGGGCCCCTTAGCGCAGTTAGGCTGCAAAAAAGTGCCACACATGTGGTATTGCCGTACTCAGGAGAAGTAGTATAATGTGTTTTGGGGTGTATTTTTACACATACCCATGCTGGGTGGGAGAAATATCTCCGTAAATGACAATTGTTTTATTTTTTTTACACACAATTGTCAATTTATAGAGATATTTCTCCCACTCAGCATGGGTATGTGGAAAAATACACCCCAAAACACATTATACTACTTCTCCTGAGTACGGCGATACCACATGTGTGGCACTTTTTTGCACCCTAACTGCACTAAGGGGCCCAAAGTCCAATGAGTACCTTTAGGATTTCACAGGTCATTTTGAGAAATTTCGTTTCAAGACTGCTCCTCACGGTTTAGGGCCCCTAAAATGCCAGGACAGTATAGGAATCCCACAAATTACCCCATTTTAGAAAGAAGACACCCCAAGGTATTCCATTAGGAGGATGGTGAGTTCATAGAAGATTTTTTTTTTTTTGTCACAAGTTAGCGGAAATTGATTTGAATTGTTTTTTTTCACAAAGTGTCATTTTCTGCTAACTTGTGACAAAAATAAAATCTTCTATGAACTCACCATACTCCTAACGGAATACCTTGGGGTGTCTTCTTTCTAAAATGGGGTCATTTGTGGGGTTCCTATACTGCCCTGGCATTTTAGGGGCCCTAAACTGTGAGGAGTAGTCTTGAAACCAAATGTCGCAAAATGACCTGTGAAATCCTAAAGGTACTCATTGGACTTTGGGCCCCTTAGCGCACTTAGGGTGCAAAAAAGTGCCACACATGTGGTACCGCCGTACTCAGGAGAAGTAGTATAATGTGTTTTGGGGTGTATTTTTACACATACAGATGCTAGGTGGGAGAAATATCTCTGTAAATGACAATTATTTGTTTTTTTTTACACACAATTGTCCATTTACAGAGAGATTTCTCCCACCCAGCATGGGTATGTATAAAAATACACCTCAAAACACATTATACTACTTCTTCTGAGTACGGCGATACCACATGTGTGACACTTTTTTGCAACCTAGGTGCGCTAAGGGGCCTAACGTCCTATTCACAGGTCATTTTGAGGCATTTGGATTCTAGACTACTCCTCACGGTTTAGGGCCCCTAAAATGCCAGGGCAGTATAGGAACCTCACAAGTGACCCCATTTTAGAAAGAAGACACCCCAAGGTATTCCATTAGGGGTATGGTGAGTTCATAGAAGATTTTTTTTTTTGTCACAAGTTAGCGGAAAATGACACTTTGTGGAAAAAAAAACAATACATATCAATTTCCGCTAACTTGTGACAAAAAATAAAATCTTCTATGAACTCACCATACTCCTAACGGAATATCTTGGGGTGTCTTCTTTCTAGAATGGGGTCATTTGTGGGGTTCCAATACTGCCCTGGCATTTTAGGGGCCCTAAACCGTGAGGAGTAGTCTTGAACCCAAATGTCTCAAAATGACCTGTGAAATCCTAAAGGTACTCATTGGACTTTGGGCCCCTTAGCACAGTTAGGCTGCAAAAAAGTGTCACACATGTGGTATCGCCGTACTCAGAAGAAGTAGTATAATGTGTTTTGTGGTGTATTTTTACATATAACCATGCTGGGTGGGAGAAATATCTCTGTAAATGACACATTTTTGATTTTTTTTACACACACAATTGTCCATTTACAGAGAGATTTCTCCCACCCAGCATGGGTATGTGTAAAAATACACCACAAAACACATTATACTACTTCTCCTGAGTATGGCGATACTACATGTGTGACACTTTTTTGCAGCCTAGGTGCGCTAAGGGTCCCAACGTCCTATTCACAGGTCATTTTGAGGCATTTGTTTTCTAGACTACTCCCTACGGTTTAGGGCCCCTAAAATGCCAGGGCAGTATAGGAACCCCACAAGTGACCCCATTTTAGAAAGACGACACCCCAAGGTATTCCGTTAGGGGTATGGTGAGTTCATAGAAGATTTTATTTTTTGTCACAAGTTAGTGAAAAATGACACTTTGTGAAAAAAACAATAAAAATCCAATTTCCGCTAACTTTTGACAAAAAATAAAATCTTCTATGAACTCATCATACACCTAACAGAATACCTTGGGGTGTCTTCTTTCTAAAATGGGGTCACTTGTGGGGTTCCTATACTGCCCTGGCATTTTACGGGCCCAAAACTGTGAGTAGTCTGGAAACCAAATTTCTCAAAATGACTGTTCAGGGGTATAAGCATCTGCAAATTTTGATGACAGGTGGTCTATGAGGGGGCAAATTTTGTGGAAACGGTCATAAGCAGGGTGGCCTCTTAGATGACAGGATGAATTGGGCCTGATCTGATGGATAGGAGTGCTAGGGGGGTGACAGGAGGTGATTGATGGGTGTCTCAGGGGGCGGTTAGAGGGGAAAATAGATGCAATCAATGCACTGGGGAGGTGATCGGAAGGGGGTCTGAGGGGGATCTGAGGGTTTGGCCGAGTGATCAGGGCCCACACGGGGCAAATTAGGGCCTGATCTGATGGGTAGGTGTGCTAGGGGGTGACAGGAGGTGATTTATGGGTGTCTCAAGGTGTGATTAGAGGGGGGAAATAGATGCAAGCAATGCACTAGCGAGGTGATCAGGGCTGGGGTCTGAGGGCGTTCTGAGGTGTGGGCGGGTGATTGGGTGCCCGCAAGGGGCAGATTAGGGTCTAATCTGATGGGTAACAGTGACAGGTGGTGATAGGGGGTGATTGATGGGTAATTAGTGGGTGTTTAGAGGAGAGAAGAGATGTAAACACTGCACTTGGGAGGTGATCTGATGTCGGATCTGCGGGCGATCTATTGGTGTGGGTGGGTGATCAGATTGCCCGCAAGGGGCAGGTTAGGGGCTGATTGATGGGTGGCAGTGACAGGGGGTGATTGATGGGTGGCAGTGACAGGGGGTGATTGACAGGTGATCAGTGGGTTATTACAGGGAAGAACGGATGTAAATAATGCACTGGCGAATCGATAAGGGGGGGTTTGAGGGCAATCTGAGCGTGTGGGCGGGCGATTGGGTGCCCGCAAGGGTCTAATCTGATGGGTAACAGTGACAGGTGGTGATAGGGGGTGATTGATGGGTGATTGATGGGTAATTAGTGGGTGTTTAGAGGAGAGAATAGATGTAAACGATGGATTTGGGAGGTGATCTGATGTCGGATCTGCGGGCGATCTATTGGTGTGGGTGGGTGATCAGATTGCCCGCAAGGGGCAGGTTAGGGGCTGATTGATGGGTGGCAGTGACAGGGGGTGATTGATGGGTGGCAGTGACAGGGGGTGATTGACAGGTGATCAGTGGGTTATTACAGGGAAGAACGGATGTAAATAATGCACTGGCGAATCGATAAGGGGGGGGGGGGTCGAGGGCAATCTGAGCGTGTGGGCGGGCGATTGGGTGCCCGCAAGGGTCTAATCTGATGGGTAACAGTGACAGGTGGTGATAGGGGGTGATTGATGGGTGATTGATGGGTAATTAGTGGGTGTTTAGAGGAGAGAATAAATGTAAACGATGGATTTGGGAGGTGATCTGATGTCGGATCTGCGGGCGATTTATTGGTGTGGGTGGGTGATCAGATTGCCCGCAAGGGGCAGGTTAGGGGCTGATTGATGGGTGGCAGTGACAGGGGGTGATTGATGGGTGGCAGTGACAGGGGGTGATTGACAGGTGATCAGTGGGTTATTACAGGGAAGAACGGATGTAAATAATGCACTGGCGAATCGATAAGGGGGGGGGGGGTTGAGGGCAATCTGAGCGTGTGGGCGGGCGATTGGGTGCCCGCAAGGGTCTAATCTGATGGGTAACAGTGACAGGTGGTGATAGGGGGTGATTGATGGGTGATTGATGGGTAATTAGTGGGTGTTTAGAGGAGAGAATAGATGTAAACGATGGATTTGGGAGGTGATCTGATGTCGGATCTGCGGGCGATCTATTGGTGTGGGTGGGTGATCAGATTGCCCACAAGGGGCAGGTTAGGGGCTGATTGATGGGTGGCAGTGACAGGGGGTGATTGACGGGTGATTGACGGGTGATTGATGGGTGATTGACGGGTGATTGACAGGTGATCAGGGGGGATAGATGCATACAGTACACAGGGGGGGAGGGTCTGGGGGGGTCTGGGAAGAATCTGAGGGGTGGGGGGGTGATCAGGAGGGAGCAGGGGGCAGTTTAGGGACTAAAAAAAAAATAGCGTTGACAGATAGTGACAGGGAGTGATTGATGGGTGATTAGGGGGGTGATTGTGTGCAAATGGTGGTCTGGGGGGTGGGCAGGGGGGGGTCTGAGGGGTACTGTGGGCGATCAGGGGGCAGGGGGGGGCAGATCAGTGTGTTTGGGTGCAGACTAGGGTGGCTGCAGCCTGCCCTGGTGGTCCCTCGGACACTGGGACCACCAGGGCAGGAGGCAGCCTGTATAATACACTTTGTAAACATTACAAAGCGTATTATACGCTTCCTATCCGGGGATCGTCGGGTTAACAACCCGCCGGCGCTTCCGATTGGCCGGCGGGTTGACGTCGCGGGTGGGCGGAGCCTATTGCCGGTGGATGCGCGCGCATCCCAGCGCGCGATCCCCGGCCAGAGAGTGCCCCAGGACCTGACGCCAATCTGCGTTACGTGGTCCTGGGGCTGCCACTTTGCCGCCGCCAATATGAAGTAGGCGGTCGGCAAGTGGTTAAAGACAAAATAACTTTGCACAATTTTCAGTGCATAAGTTTGCACGTATGCGCAATGGATAAGAGCCTCATTGGTCAGAGTGTGTGTGCTTTATTTTCTGCTTAATCTGGTAGCAACATTTACTCAAAGCAGGAAAAAAAGGGCAAAGGAGTCCTTACGAAAAAAACAGCAATGCCATAAGTACCTATGATAAAAGCCATTTTTAGTGGCATTACAAGGAAACCTGGGCGCCTGGCAGTGGCTGCTAGTGGGCTCCTCTGGGCACCCAATTATTCCTTTTTTTATCACAAATCATGTCTTCTGCAAAGACGCATATTGCGGCTATAAAATTGGGCACCTGGTGCCCAATTTTACCTTCACGACGCATATTGTGGTTTTTCGGAACATGGGGGGTTACCTTAAGGAGGGAGATTTAGGGTTAGGTGCCACTGGGCGGGGGTAGTTTTAGGCACCACCAAGGGGCGGGCTTAGGGTTAGGCACCACTTCAGGGGGTTAATGGGTTAGGCACCACCAGGGGAGAGTTCTAAGGGTTAGGCACCACCAGGGGTGATGTCTCAGGGTTAGGCACCAACAGGGGGGTGGTTAGGGTTACATAGTTACATAGTTACATAGTTATTTTGGTTGAAAAAAGACATACATCCATCGAGTTCAACCAGTATAAAGTACAACACCAGCCTGCTCCCTCACATATCCCCGTTGATCCACAGGAAGGCGAAAAAACCCTTACAAGGCATGGTCCAATTAGCCCCTAAAGGGAAAAATTCCTTCCCGACTCCAGATGGCAATCAGATAAAATCCCTGGATCAACATCATTAGGCATTACCTAGTAATTGTAGCCATGGATGTCTTTCAATGCAAGGAAAGCATCTAAGCCCCCTTTAAATGCAGGTATAGAGTTTGCCATAACGACTTCCTGTGGCAATGCATTCCACATCTTAATCACTCTAACTGTAAAGAACCCTTTCCTAAATAAATGGCTAAAACGTTTTTCCTCCATGCGCAGATCATGTCCTCTAGTCCTTTGAGAAGACCTAGGGACAAAAAGCTCATCCACCAAGCTATTATATTGCCCTCTGATGTATTTATACATGTTAATTAGATCCCCTCTAAGGCGTCTTTTCTCTAGACTAAATAAACCCAGTTTATCTAACCTTTCTTGATAAGTGAGACCTTCCATCCCACGTATCAATTTTGTTGCTCGTCTCTGCACCTGCTCTAAAACTGCAATATCTTTTTTGTAATGTGGTGCCCAGAACTGAATTCCATATTCCAGATGTGGCCTTACTATAGAGTTAAACAGGGGCAATATTATGCTAGCATCTCGAGTTTTTATTTCCCTTTTAATGCATCCCAAAATTTTGTTAGCTTTACGCACCACCACAGAAGGGTTCTGTGTGAGAGTAAGGTTTGGTTTAGTCATAATAAAACATTGGTAAATATTACTAATATTTTACTATCAAAATGCCCTAGTACAATATCGGTAACCTTAGCAATATTTACTAGCAGAAGTCCCCGTGCCCTTTTTTTAGGAGCATTTATTTCATGTATGCACATTTACTAGCTTCGCCTTTACAAGACACAGAAGATTTATATCGTTCTTTCCTTCTGGCGGCCAGAGCTGCAACCAATAGGGCGTTCTCTACAGGCAATAGCAGTGTTAGGTCGCCTCACTGAATAGGTGCTGTCTTACTGAACAGGAAGAGCTGAGATACAAACCCTTGTCTCCTTTGTCAGAGGCAGAGCCCTTAGCCAGGGCACTATTCAGCCAATCCATCTTTACTGGACAGCTCCAAAATTCAAAAGTGTCTGAACAACTCCCATGTCCATCAATTTCAGATGTCCATTTACTAGCTAAACTTTTTTCATGGTAATTTTCTTGGCATCGACCTTAGCTGCAACCTGTAACCTACATAAAGGAGACCCTTAATTTAGCTGTGACATGATCCTCCAAGGTGGTCCACATAAAGTGGTTAGTGAAGCCTTCTGAGATATTTTCAACCAATATGTAGGTAGCATAAAGTAAGTTGCTCACTTGTCCTGACATATGAGAAAGTCAGTATCGCTCTCAGCATTCAGAAGGAAAAGAACCATCAAACCTAATACACAACTGGCTGCTTTGGCTATTTGCTGCAAGAAAGATCTTTCCCTTTCAAAACCCCAATCCATTAGTATTTGTTACTTTGGCAAAATTCTGTGAGAATGCCTATGCCATTGCAGCCTATTAATAAATAGAGAAAATCCATTCATTGTTGTATTGTTGCCTCCTTTGCTGAAGTTTGAGCTGATTGCGCAGACGAGCTCAACAGGAACTATGGGAACTAACACAACACTTCCCTTTTTTCTTTACCCTGCTTGACAATAAACTTTACCCATCAGAGCCAGCAACCCCCATTCTGAATTTCAGAACCAGCTGACCAACCACTACACCTCTTACCTGACCTCCAGGCGCGGAGCTAGGGGGGTCGGGGTAGGACAAGTGCCCCGGGGCGCCTGGTCCCCAAGGGCACCCAGCTGAGCTTCGGGTTTTGTTTGTCTTTTGCGGGGGGGGAGGAGCAGTGCAGAGAAGAGGGAGAGCTGTGTGGACGGTGGGGAAGGGGGGCCATTTCCCCCCTCCTTCCCTCACCTTAGGTGCTCTCCCTCCCTCACTGTCCCCTCCATTAATGTCCGGCTGGCTGGCAGCGGCGGGTTGAACTCACCTCCGTCTCGCTCCAGCGCCGGCCGGAAGTTCGGGTGCGCAGCCGCTGCTCTGGTCTGGACCAGACCAGAGTAGTGGCAGATCCATCCGGCGCTGCGACGAGACGGAGGTAAGTTCCGCCCGCCGCTGCCAGCCAGCCGGACATTGGAGGGGAGAGCGAGGAAGGGAGAGCAGCTCTTCATCTTTTCTGCGCTGCTCCCCTCCTGCTGGGGAGGGGGACACCTGACCTGGCTACCTACTCTGGGCACATATACCCCTGCCTACCTACTCTGGGCACATATACCCCTAGCTACCTACTCTGGGCACATATACCCCTGCCTACATATATTGGGCACATATACCCCTAACTACATATACTGGGCATATACCCCTGGCTACCTACTCTGGGCACATATACCCCTGGCTACCTACTCTGGGCACATATACCCCTGGCTACCTACTCTGGGCACATATACCCCTGGCTACCTACTCTGGGCACATATACCCCTAACTACATATATTGGGCACATATACCCCTAACTACATATACTGGGCATATACCCCTGGCTACCTACTCTGGGCACATATACCCCTGGCTACCTACTCTGGGCACATATACCCCTGGCTACCTACTCTGGGCACATATACCCCTGCCTACATATATTGGGCACATATACCCCTAACTACATATATTGGGCACATATACCCCTGGCTACATATACTGGGCATATTCCCCTGGCTACCTACTCTGGGCACATATACCCCTGGCTACCTACTCTGGGCACATATACCCCTGGCTACCTACTCTGGGCACATATACCCCTGGCTACCTACTCTGGGCACATATACCCCTGCCTACATATATTGGGCACATATACCCCTAACTACATATACTGGGCATATACCCCTGGCTACCTACTCTGGGCACATATATCCCTGGCTACCTACTATGGGCACATATACCCCTGCCTACATATACTGGGCACATATACTCCTAACTACATATACTGGGCTCATACCCCTGGCTACCTACTCTGGGCACATATACCCCTGGCTACCTACTCTGGGCACATATACACCTGGCTACCTACTCTGGGCACATATACCCCTGCCTACATGTATTGGGCACATATACCCCTAACTACATATACTGGGCATATACCTCTGGCTACCTACTCTGGGCACATATACCCCTGGCTACCTACTCTGGGCACATATACCCCTGACTACTTACTCTGGGCACATATACCCCTGACTACATATATTGGGCACATATACCCCTAACTACATATACTGGGCATATACTCCTGGCTACCTACTCTGGGCACATATACCCCTGGCTACCTACTCTGGGCACATATACCCCTGCCTACATATACTGGGCACATATACCCCTAACTACATATACTGGGCACATATACCCCTGGCTACATATACTGGGCATATATACCCCTGGCTACATATACTGGGCACATATACCCCTGGCTACATATACTGGGCATATATACCCCTGGCTACATATACTGGGCACATATACCCCTGACTATACATACTGGGCACATATTATACCCCTGGCTACATATACTGGGCACATATAACCCTGACTACATATACTGGGCACATATACCCCTGGCTACATATACTGGGCACATATACCCCTGGCTATATATACTGGGCACATATACCCCTGACTATATATACTGGGCACATATACCCCTGGCTACATATACTAGGCACATATACCTCTGGCTGCATATACTGGGGCAGCGAGCAATGGGCAGCGCTCACAGGCTGCAAGTGAAGTGAAAGCTCCAGAGGTATGCCCAGCCCCTTGGGGCTAAATACATACCTTGAATACAAATCAGATGCAAATTATGTGCTAACACTAATCTAAATTCTAAAATTTGAATGCAAGCTGACACCCCTGGAGGCAGCTAGCCTGAAGTATACTTAAGTTTTGTACAGCAGAAGGAAAT
Organism: Hyperolius riggenbachi; assembly: GCF_040937935.1. Lineage (NCBI taxonomy): Eukaryota > Metazoa > Chordata > Amphibia > Anura > Hyperoliidae > Hyperolius > Hyperolius riggenbachi. Next base: position 106,668,016 of record NC_090651.1, read on the forward strand.
TGCAGCGCTTCCAAACAGACGCTGCACCTGAATTGACTACCTGCACAAGTATGCAGAGCTCGACTAACGGGCAGGTTACACACCTTGCATTCAAAACAGGTACAGTAAAGGGGGCGTTAGCTTCAGCATAAGTTGTGCACAAATTATCCCTAATAGACTCTCCTACGGCGGTGACGTGCCCCAACAGGAGAGAAACTAACCACTAATCTAGCAGTGAAACATATAAAAAAGTGAAGCATGTTCAAACAATGAAAATTGTCCAAAAAAGAAAAAAGGGTTAAAACCTCAAACTAATGTAACGGTGAAGCATATTCAACAGTGAAACATATCCAGCAGTGAACCCTAGCTAGTCTAAAATTAAAATCATAATCCTTACCTGGTGCAGCTAGCCATAAATCGTATACACATTTGTTCAAAAGACAGCGAGCAATGGGCAGCGCTCACAGGCTGCAAGTGAAGTGAAAGCTCCAGAGATATGCCCAGCCCCTTGGGGCTAAATACATACCTTGAATACAAATCAGATGCAAATTATGTGCTAACACTAATCTAAATTCTAAAATTTGAATGCAAGCTGACACCCCTGGGAGGCAGCTAGCCTGAAGTATACTTAAGTTTTGTACAGCAGAAGGAAATGGCAGCGCTTCCAAACAGACGCTGCACCTGAAATGACTACCTGCACAAGTATGCAGAGCTCGACTAACGGGCAGGTTACACACCTTGCATTCAAAACAGGTACAGTAAAGGGGGCGTTAGCTTCAGCATAAGTTATGCTGAAGCTAACGCCCCCTTTACTGTACCTGTTTTGAATGCAAGGTGTGTAACCTGCCCGTTAGTCGAGCTCTGCATACTTGTGCAGGTAGTCAATTCAGGTGCAGCGTCTGTTTGGAAGCGCTGCCATTTCCTTCTGCTGTACAAAACTTAAGTATACTTCAGGCTAGCTGCCTCCAGGGGTGTCAGCTTGCATTCAAATTTTAGAATTTAGATTAGTGTTAGCACATAATTTGCATCTGATTTGTATTCAAGGTATGTATTTAGCCCCAAGGGGCTGGGCATATTTCTGAAGCTTTCACTTCACTTGCAGCCTGTGAGCGCTGCCCATTGCTCGCTGTCTTTTGAACAAATGTGTATACCATTTATGGCTAGCTGCACCAGGTAAGGATTATGATTTTAATTTTAGACTAGCTAGGGTTCACTGCTGGATATGTTTCACTGTTGAATATGCTTCACCGTTACATTAGTTTGAGGTTTTAACCCTTTTTTCTTTTTTGGACAATTTTCATTGTTTGAACATGCTTCACTTTTTTATATGTTTCACTGCTAGATTAGTGGTTAGTTTCTCTCCTGTTGGGGCATGTCACCGCCGTAGGAGAGTCTATTAGGGATAATTTGTGCACAACTTATGCTGAAGCTAACGCCCCCTTTACTGTACCTGTTTTGAATGCAAGGTGTGTAACCTGCCCGTTAGTCGAGCTCTGCATACTTGTGCAGGTAGTCAATTCAGGTGCAGCGTCTGTTTGGAAGCGCTGCCATTTCCTTCTGCTGTACATATACTGGGGACACATACCCCTGCCTACATATACTGGGCACATATACCCCTGGCTACCTGTTCTGTGGACATCTCTACCCCTGGCTACCTGTTCTGGGGACATCTATACTGCTGGCCACCTATTCTGGGGACACCTATAGACCTGGGGCTACCTATTTTTGGGGTAGCACTGCTGTCAGATTGAGTGTATTTTGGGGAACTGCTGCCAGGTGAGAGGTGTCTACCATATTAAGGGGGCATTCTGCCTATTTATGTGAAATGCTGTCTATTTATGTGCCTCATGACTGCTGAATTTGTCTTGTTGGGGGCCTCATGGTAACTGAATTTGTCTTGTTGGGGGCCTCATGATTTGTTGGGGGCCTCAAGATCGCTGAATTTGTCTTGTTAGGGGCCTCATGATTGCTGAATTTGTCTTGTTAGGGGCCTCATGATTGCTGAATTTGTTTTGTTGGGGGCCTCAGGATTGCTAAATTTGTCTTGTTGGGGGCCTCATGATTGCTGAGTTAGTCATGTTGGGGGCCTCATGTTTGCTCATGATTGCGGAATTTGTCTTGATGGGGGGGGGGGGGGGGGCTCATAATTGCTGAATTTGTCTTGGAACATGCTGGAAGGTACATACTGAGGGAGGGTGGGTGAGCGTGAGCCTGCTAACCTCCATGTACATTTGAAGGGGCGTGACCAGGCGCGGAGCTAGGGGGGGTCGGGGTAGGACAAGTGCCCCGGGGCGCCGGGTCCCCAAGGGCGCCCAGCTGAGCTTCGGGTTTTTTTTTTTTTTGCAGGGCTGAGGGGAGCAGCGCAGAGAAGAGAGAGAGCTGTGCGGACGGTGGGGAAGGGGGGCCATCTCCCCCCTCCTTCCCTCACCTTAGGTGCTCTCTCTCTCCCTCGCTGTCCCCTCCAATGTCTGTCCGGTGGCTGGCAGCGGCGGGCGGAACTCACCTCCGTCTCGCTCCAGCGCCGGCCGGAAGTTCGGGTGCGCAGCCGCTGCTCTGGTCTGAACCAGACCGGAGTAGCGGCAGATCCATCCGGCGCTGCGACGAGACGGAGGTAAGTTCCGCCCGCCGCTGCCAGCCACCAGACAGACATTGGAGGGGACAGCGAGGGAGAGAGAGCAGCTCTTCCTCTTCTCTGCACTGCTCCCCTCCTGCTGGGGAGGGGGACACCTGGCTACCTACTCTGGGCACCTATACCTCTGGCTACCTACTCTGGGCACATATACCCCTGGCTACTGGCTACCTACTCTGGGCACATATACCCCTGGCGACCTACTCTGGGCACATATACCCCTGGCGACCTACTCTGGGCACATATACCCCTGCCTACATATATTGGGCACATATACCCCTAACTACATATACTGGGCATATACCCCTGGCTACCTACTCTGGCCACATATAACCCTGGCTACCTACTCTGGGCACATATACCCCTGCCTACATATAATGGGCACATATACCCCTAACTACATATACTGGGCATATACCCCTGGCTACCTATTCTGGGCACATATACCCCTGGCTACCTACTCTGGGCACATATACCCCTGCCTACATATACTGGGCATATATACCCCTGGCTACATATACTGGGCATATATACCCCCTGGCTACGTGGACTGGGCATATATACCCCCTGGCTACATATACTGGGCATATATACCCCTGGCTACATATACTGGGCATATATACCCCCTGGCTACGTGGACTGGGCATATATACCCCCTGGCTACTTATACTGTGCATATATACCTCTGGCTACATATACTGGGCATATATACCCCCTGGCTACGTGGACTGGGCATATATACCCCCTGGCTACATATACTGGGCATATATACCCCTGGCTACATATACTGGGCATATATACCCCCTTACCCCCTGGCTACGTGGACTGGGCATATATACCCCCTGGCTACTTATACTGGGCATATATACCCCTGGCTACATATACTGGGCATATATACCCCTGGCTACATATACTGGGCATATATACCCTCTGGCTACGTGGACTGGGCATATATACCCCCTGGCTACATATACTGGGCATATATACCCCTGGCTACATATACTGGGCATATATACCCCTGGCTACATATACTGGGCATATATACCCCCTGGCTACATATACTTGGCATATATACCCCTGGCTACATATACTGGGCATATATACCCCTGCCTATATATACTGGGCATATATACCCCCTGCCTACATATATTGGGCATATATACCCCTGGCTACATATACTGGGCATATATACCCCCTGGCTACGTGGACTGGGCATATATACCCCCTGGCTACATATACTGGGCATATATACCCCTGGCTACATATACTGGGCATATATACCCCTGGCTACATATACTGGGCACATATACGCCTGACTATATATACTGGGCACATATTATTCTCCTGGCTACATATACTGGGCATATATACCACTGGCTACATATACTGGGCACATATACCTCTGGCTACATATACTGGGCACACATACCCCTGCCTACATATACTGGGCACATATACCCCTGGCTAACTGTTCTGTGGACATCTCTACCCCTGGCTACCTGTTCTGGGAACATCTATACCGCTGGCCACCTATTCTGGGGACATCTATACTGCTGGCCACCTATTCTGGGGACAACTATAGACCTGGGGCTACCTATTTTTGGGGAACCACGTCAGATTGAGTGCATTTTGGAGAACTGCTGCCAGGTGAGAGGTGTCTACCATATTAAGGGGGCATTCTACCTATTTATGTGAAATGCTGTCTATTTATGTGACTCATGACTGCTGAATTTGTCTTTTTGGGGGCCTCATGGTTACTGAATTTGTCTTGTTGGGGGCCTCATGATTTGTTGGGGGCCTCAAGATCGCTGAATTTGTCTTCTTGGGGGCCTCATGATTGCTGAATTTGTCTTGTTGGGGGCCTCATGATTGCTAAATTTGTCTTGTTGGGGGCCTCATGATTGCTGAGTTGGTTATGTTGGGGGCCTCATGATTGCGGAATTTGTCTTGATGGGGGGGGGGGGGCTCATGATTGCTGAATTTGTCTTGGAACATGCTGGAAGGTACATACTGAGGGAGGGTGGGTGAGCGTGAGCCTGCTAACCTCCATATACATTTGGCTCCACCCATAACCACGCCCACATTTATTATGTGACCACGCCCTTTCTGGCGAGGCGCGCTGCGCGCGCCGCAACCTTAACTTTGGGGGGGGCGCATTAATAGTCTTTGTCCCCGGGCGCTGAAAATCCTAGCTACGCCTCTGGGCGTGACCAAATGTGGAGCACCTATAACCACGCCCACATTTGGTCACGACCCTTCACCTTAGGGGGCGCATTAATAGTCTTTGTCCCTGGGCGCTGAAAACCCTAGCTACGCCTCTGCTGACCTCCCCCAGTGATGTGAATGCAGGAGGTGTCCCAAGAAGGAAAATAAGTATATATCTGGATTAAGGATAGGAAAACAAGTCCTTTCTTAAATGAGGAAGGTCTCAATGGTATAAATTTGTGGCTCAAACCGCTTCTTCAGGTCAAGTGGTGTGCTTTTTGGAGTGCTGAAAGATCGTGGGCACCAATGATCCTCATTTAATGTAGGACTTGTTTTCCTATCCTTAATCCAGATATATACTTACTATCCTTCCTGGGACACCTCATGCTTGTATGTGAACAGTTTCTCCCACCTTACTTCGTTATGGTTCTTACCCCTCAACCTAGTTGTGGCGTGAAGCCTTTTTGAGGAACAGGCACCGACACCAGCTACCTAAAGGCAGACTGGAGACAGTACTTCCCCTCACGTCCAGACAAGTAGTTGCCTCCCAGAGCAACCCACCTCTGTGAGTATAATCTTATAAATCACCATTCTCTAAATACCAGGCGTTACTACACCAGGATGGGCTCCCGGCGTCCGTGTGTTATTTTGTTTTTACTAGCTCAGATGTCCTTACAGTGACTTTTAAAGAAACTGCTCAGTAAGCAATCTTTGTATATTTCAGACATACACCTTTATTACTGTTAGCAGAGTCATGCTTTTGCTTTAAAGCAAACATCAGTGAAGCACTAGCTTAATGACTGTGCAATAAAGCAACCTATCTTTTGTTACTGTTACTAAAAGGAAGTTGGATGATTGCTGAACTATATCGCACCCTGTGGCATCCTTATTAAAGGACCACTCCATCGAAAAAAATCAGCAGTTAAAAATCTGACAGAACCAACAGGTTTTGAACTAGCTGATCTCCTCGTGGGGGATTCCCGGGGGTTTCTAAAGGAAACAGGGATTTTAATAGCAAAACAACAGTTTAACTGCAAAAATAGTAAGATACCAGTCAGCCTCCCTACATGTTTGCACACTATTTTGTCACTTGGACTGAGCAACTGCCATTCAGGAATTGCTTATGAAAACAAAGAAAACCCAGAGAATGCCCCGTGAGGGGATAGACTAGTCCAAAACCTGCCAGTTCTGTCAGATTTTAACTGCTTTCTTTTTTTGCTGGAGTGGTCCATTAAATAACATTCCTTAAAGTGGACCTGAACAAATGCACAGGCCACAAACACAGATTTATCCACCATTTGTGTTTACAGTGAAGAGCCTGTCTAATCCCCCCTCAGCTGCAAGTAAGCCAAATTGTAATTGGAGCTCTCAGCTGTGTCAGCTCAGGAATCTCAGCAGCCTCGGCTAATTTGTAAACACAGGTTGTTAACCCTTTGTCTGCTTCCATTAAAGCAGAAACACTGCAGATTGATTGCAAGAGTTCTGCGGACTGCAACAAAGAAATGTTTTTCTGCAAAGGTTATTATGCTGTTGCTTATCTTTTAGAGCAGGAAATTCTGAACTCAGTCCCACTTTGATCATCTGACATTTTTACATGTGTATCAATGAGTGACATCATAACCCTTTTACACAAAGGATGATATTTGCCATATAGGGGCTTCTCAAATATGGCGATAAAAGGTTTGTTGCGTATTGACATATTTTTAGAAATAATATCCTCCAGTACTTCACTTTTAAAATTAAAGAAAATCTATTATACTGGGGACTTGCAGGGAGATGTCAGCTCAATTCATAAAGGCTATTTTGCAAAGCTAAAGAGACTCTAACAATAGAGGGTGAAAAAAAAAGCATGCCTTTGGAGAAAATTGGACCTATTTTGCAAGGATGATTCTTTGAGACACCATCCTCAGGTGTATTCTTCTAAATCACACTATTAGGGGAAATGGTTTGCTAATGGTGTATTAGGAAGCGATAAATAATGCACATTATGCAGCTGCCATGCAGCAGCGTATATATCTGATATACATCTATTCATGGATCACTAAGTCACATCTGCACTTAACAATGATCATACATTACTTCAGCTAATGTGGAGTCCAACACAGCACACAATTTAATGACTCTATCCCTCTGTAAATAGACCTTCCATCTTCTCTTGTCTCGGCACAGTTATTGCCTTAATGCTGCACTATGTAAAATACTGCTGATTCAATGCATTCCCAGAGTATAGATTTTTTAGCTTGCAGTTTAATTTGCACGTAATCATAGTGCTAGTTTTGTAGTGGTTAAATGAGGTGAAAGGAAAAAGGAAAAAAAACAACAGATGAATTTGGGCAGGGGAAATGCTAGATCTGCAGTGTAGACCGTCAGGACAATCACATCGCTGAGTACGTGTAATGAAGGAACCCGTGTTGATTATGGAAAGTGACAGCAACACAAATCAATGCATGTCACCAGCAGAGTGAAAGCAGATGTTTCTGATTAATCAGAATTACAGGTCCACAAGAAGAAAAAAATACATCTTAATAGAAGCAAGCATCATTCCACTGCATGAAAAAGTGAGGGTTACCGCTAGCAACCAAGTGTAAACAGAAAAAGATAATAGTCAGCTGTGCACAGACCTCCAAAATCATATTACAGAGGTGGGTGGCATGCCTATTATCCAACACACAGATCTAACTTTGTTACTAAAGTGTGTGCTTCCTGTTCACCTCAATAGTTCATCCAGGGCAGAATCAATTCTGTCAACAGGTTTCTCTTCCGTATCTTCTCCTACCTCCAACATAATGGGATCCACCTTAGAAACAACAAACAATAATATAGTGTATTATAGTTAAATGACTTCCAATGCCAAATAGGAAATCTATTTTTTACTCACCTGGGGCTTCTTCTAGCCCCTTGCAGCCTTCTTAGTCCCTCGCTGCAGCCCCGGGGTCCTCCTCAATGTCCCTGCCGGCCAGACGCAATGATCGTGATCAGCTGGCTGGGTCAGCTTCTCTGCACCTGCGTGGGCACTCATGCGCATCCATATTATCTGGCGCATGCTGCGCCTGCACAGTAGTTGTGTGCAGGCGCAGTATGAGCCAGATGACATGGGCGCGTGGGCACAAAAGAGGCCTGTGGGGTAGCGTCTTTACGTATGGCCAGCGGGACACTTAGGAGGACCAGGGTTGCAGCGAGGGACTGAGATGGCTGCGTGGGGCTGGAAAAAGCCCCAGGTGAGTACAAAAAAAGATTTCCTATTTGGCATCAGAAATCCTTTAAACAGCTTACACCTCTGGGGATAAAGGACAAGACTGGGGGTGCCACCACCAGATACACACACTAGGACATTTCACTCTGTCCCTACTCACCTAATGCACATAATGAATCAAGTATGGTAAACAGATCAAGGCTGCTTATGGATCTAGAGGGCAAGAAACAAACTGCCTTGCATAGCATCAGGGCAATAATTCTGGAAAGGTCACAAAGACCCTTGTATGGCTGCAGAATTCAGACCAAGGGGGCATCTGGATATGAAAGAGGGGCTGCTACATAAGAAAGAGGAGGCTAAAAATGGGAAGCAAGAAAAGGGGAAACTGATGCTCAAGGGAGCTGCTCATGAAAGAAATGAGCTGCTGTACATGGATGATACACATGGAAGAGGAGGGCTACACATAGAATGGGAGTGGTGCTGCTGCACAAGAAAGAGGAGCCTCAAGATACTTGGCCTAGGGGCACAAAAACTATAAATCTAGACTAAAGGTAGTTAAAAACAAGTATATCTCACAATGTTGCCATCCACCATCCTGGATGCCTGTAGCCTTTTTCAAGGTGCATGAACTGGCCAATGTGTGCATCTCTAAGCTCCCCCCTATGCATGTATCACCATTTATACTGGAGGCAAGAGACGATACTCTGCCCTGGATAAACTATTGTGGTGTACTGTAAACACCTGGGGCCAGACATCTCATTAGCGACAGTAAGGGTGTACTTATAGCGACCCCTTTTGGAGGTTCATGTTTAGATGTGATATGTTTGGAGGAGCACCTGTTCCCAAGGGCACCCCCATATACTGTAATCCTTTAGCTACATACTTTTATCATTGCAAGCACCATTTGTGGCCTCATGATCTATTTTAACCATCCTACTCTGTGATCCATCATGCACACATGCTAGCTGGGTGAGATGACTTTGCTAAGATCTGTTGGCCATGTTTGTAAGATATAGAGTAGAGATTCTTGGCTGCTGAACTTTGTCTTCTCGCCCAGCTTCTTGCCACAAAAGGAAGTAGGACTATGTCAGATGGGCATCAGTCCAAATCCTAAAACCAGGAACTGAGTGTACTGAGTAAGGAATCTCAAGGGCAGATTCAGAAAGATAAAGTGTATGGCAGCCTCCTGTTGGGCACCTAACCTTAAAAAACCCCTATGGGCACCGCACTAAGTGGGCCCCTTTTAAACGGGATGTGTCTGGTGCCCATTTCAATAAATGTTATATCTTTTTTTAGCACTCTGCAATTGAAAAGGTATAAAAGTAGGTGAAAAAGTACTGTCAAAATTATCCTGAGTATTTTATTGTTTGCTGGTGGCAGCTTAAAAAAGGCATTTTATTTATAAGATATGAAAATATCACCTAGGAGAAACCATGAATTGGATTGGGTCCAATGTGTCATTATGTCAGCCCTTAAATATTATGTAAACTAAACTCATTGGAGATGACAGCTGTCTTTTTTTCCTCATTCAAACAGGTACAGCCAAAACACTGTAACAAACACGAGCTAGAATTTATCTTAGGATTCAGTGCAGATTGCTGTATTGATTAAAAGATGCCTGCCAATTGGACATTGCTTAAACTTAACTCTGCAGGTCAGAAGTCACATGCCCATCAATACATAGTTGCAATTCCGTGACAAGGAGGTCTGTAACGTAAATGTCTCTACTGAAAGCGTAAGCTGGTGTGTGTCTGAAAAGAGATACAAGGGTTTTTGTTTGGTTTCGGCATGTAGTATCTAATTAGCAACTGGTATTTTCTAACATAATCCAATGGAATTATACTGAAGGATATTAAAATTGCAACACGTTATGGGCAAATTAATGCCTATCATGTTTTTCTTCATTAAGATTCTATAGAAAGAAAATCTCATTAGTATGGAACTTGGGAAACCTGAGCTCTTTCAAGTCAATTCTTCTTAGGAGGTTAAACAATGGATTTAAGTCCCTTCCTGGGCTGTAACAATTGATAATTCTAATGTGAGAATTAATATGCAAACTGCAGAATATGTCTCTTTCCAGCAGCAGACAATTTGTGGAAGTATTTACGATACAAGTGTTTTCTATGAGCTCATATTAAAGCTTGTCTACTTTCATGGCACAGTCACAGTGTTTTGCTTGCTGGCTTAGGACTTTAGTCAATAAAGACAAGACTGATTTTAGGTTAAATGGGATCCCGCATGAAAATTAACATGGCCTCCCAGGTAGCAGATTTAGGCCTCCCTAACCCTCAAGTAGCAGAACTAGTTGCATAGATTTGAAAAAGCCGCATGTTTAACTAATTACTGCACCAGGTGCAGTATAATCACGCCCTGGGAAACTTCATTTCAGGGCCCAGGGACGCGAAAATTAGTCAATGGGAGCCAGAGCCGGGACAAGATCCTCCAGCACCCAAGGCTGAGACACCAAAGTGCGCCCCTCCATCCCTGCCACCCCAGCCATCACACACTGATTGCTATTAGACTAAGATGCGCCACAGGGCCCACAACCTCCTCAACACCTTAATATCTAGTTATCTGGCTTGCAGTCACTGCTATGTATCCCCTTTTCTTATTTCTTTCTGCTTCAAACACAATTAGGAATGACAGCTGAATGAATTCTACGCCCCCTCCTACACTTCAGCCTATGCCTCGGCCTGGCCCTGATGGGAGCGGGCGATCGTTACCGCCGGTTGGCGGGAACATGAATGAATGGGAACGCAGTTCCCATTCATTAATCTAACGCCTGCATTCATTGTATCTTCCTGTTGTTACTGTGCACGCATTACTTCCAAGTCACGTCCTTATGTATGTGAATCGGAAGTAATGACTAAGGACTAAAAATCTTGTGGCCAAATAGTAAAACTACATCAAAAAACATTTTATTCAATAAAAATACCTACATTTACATCTAAAATTAACAATTTCCCTCCCACACTCCCCCATAGTACCCAAACATACATACATACATACATACATACATACATACATACATACATATATATATATATGTCATGTCATATTACTGCCACGAACATGAATCAATTTTATTGGAATTCCACATGACAGACCAATACAAAGTGGTGTACACGTGAGAAGTGGAACCATACATGATTCCAAACATTTGTTTACAAATAAATAACTGCAAAGTGGTGTGTGCATAATTATTCAGCCCCCTTTGATCTGAGTGCAGTCAGTTGCCTATAGACATTGCCTGATGAGTGCTAATGACTAAATAGAGTGCACCTGTGTGTAATCTAATGTCAGTACAAACACGGCTGCTCTGTGAGGGCCTTAGAGGTTGTCTAAGAGAATATTGGGAGCAATAACACAGTGAAGTCCAAAGAACACACCAGACAGGCCAGGGATCAAGTTATTGAGAAATTTAAAGCAGGCTTAGGCTACAAAAAGATTTCCAAAGCCGTGAACATCCCACGGAGCACTGTTCAAGCGATTATTCAGAAATAGAAGGAGTATGGCACAACTGTAAACCTACCAAGACAAGGCCATCCACCTAAACTCACAGGCCGAACAAGGAGAGCGCTGATCAGAAATGCAGTCAAGAGGCCCATGGTGACTCTGGAGGAGCTGCAGAAATCTACAGCTCAGGTGGGAGACTCTGTCCATAGGACAACTATTAGTCATGCTCTGTACAAAGTTGGCCTTTATGGAAGAGTGGCAAGAAGAAAGTCATTGTTAACAGAAAGCTTAGGAAGTCCCGTTTCCAGTTTGCCACAAGCCATGTGGGGGACACAGCAAACGTGGAAGAAGGTGCTCTGGTCAGATGAGACCAAAATGGAACTCTTTGGACAAAATGCAAAACGCTGTGTGGCGGAAAACTAACCATGCACATCACTCTGAACACACCATCCCCACTGTCAAATATGGTGGTGGCAGCATCATGCTCTGGGGGTGCTTCTCTTCAGCAGCGACAGGGAAGCTGCTCAGATTTGATAGGAAGATGGATGGAGCCAAATACAGGGCAATCTTGGAAGAAAACCTCTTGAAATACGCAAAAGACTTAAGACTGGGGCGGAGGTTAACCTTTCATTAGGACAACGACCCTAAACAAAAAGCCAGGGCAACAATGGAATGGTTTAAAACAAAGCATATCCATGTGTTAGAATGGCCCAGTCAAAGTCCAGATCTAAATCCAATCGAGAATCTGTGGCAAGATCTGAAAACTGCTGTTCACAAACGCTGTCCATCTAATCTGACTGAGCTGGAGCTGTTTTGCAAAGAAGAATGGATTTCAGTCTCTAGATGTGCAAAGCTGGTAGAGACATACCTTAAAAGACTGGCAGCTGTAATTGCAGCAAAAGGTGGTTCTACAAGGTATTGACTCAGGGGGCCGAATAATTATGCACACCCCACTTTGCAGTTATTTATCTATAAAAAAATGTTTGGAATGATGTATGATTTTCGATCCACTTCTCACGTGTACACCACTTTGTATTGGTGTTTCACGTGGAATTCCAATAAAATTAATGAATGTTTGTGGCAGTAATGTGACAAAATGTGGAAAACTTCAAGGGGGCCAAATACTTTTGCAACCCACTGTATCTATCTATCTATCTATCTATCTATCTATCTATCTATCTATCTATCTATCTATCTATGTATGTGTGTGAGTGTGTGTGTGTGTGTATACATATATATATATATATATATATATATATATATATATATATATATATATATATATATATATATATATAGATAGATAGATAGATAGTTGCCTCAGGGACTGAACTTTTTATGTATGTGAAGAGGGTATATAACTGGGATTTTTTTTTTAAATTTGCAGGCTTATAATTCGTGATGGATGCAAAACTGAAAAAAATGCACCTTTCTTTACAAATAACATTTTGGCGCCATACATTGTACTAGGGAAAAATGTTAAACGTTGCAATAACCGGGACAAATGGACAAATAAAATGTGTGGGTTTCGTCCACAGTCGAACAGTTTATTTTAACACTGTAATGGCCGAAAACTGAGAAATAATTAACTTTTTCAATTTTTTTCTTATTATTCCAATTAAAATGTGTTTAGAATAAAATTATTCTTAGCAAAATGTACCTCCCAAAGAAAGCCTAATTGGTGGCGAAAGAAACAAGATATAGATCAAGTCGTTGTGATTAGTTGTGATTAAGTTATTGGCAAAAGAATGGGAGGAGCGCTGACAGGTGAAAATTGCTTTGGTCCTAAAGGGGAAAAAACCCTCAGTGGTCAAGTGGTTAAAAGGACTCAGTATAACGGTAGTAAAATATCAGTAGTTTTAGGCCCCGTTCACACTTGCGGTTTTGCAAAAACCGCACCGGATGTCCGGACCGCACCGGATCCGGATCGGACCTGAACCGTACGGTTCCTGTCCGGATCCGGTCCGGATCCGGTCCGGTTGCATACGGTTTCCGTGCGGTATGAACACGGTTGCGGTCCGGATCCGGATTCTTAAAGAGATAACAACCTGTATAAATACCTGGGGTTCTGGGAGGTCAGCAGAAGCTCTGGGGTCATTGTTGGAGACAGCTGGACGTGTGGAGACCATCCTTGGATACAGAGACAGCAGTTAGGACCATGGATCCAGTCATTTTTTACGCTTATTACCTGGGAATTCTCTCCTTCCTGTTGTTTACCTACTACTATGTGGGGAGAAGGCGTGCTCCTCGCAGGAGATGGTGGGTGCACCCTCTACTAGCCAGGAGGCAGAGGAAGGGAGAGTTCCAGGCCCTCTACCGGGACCTCAGACGACACCCACAGAAGTTCTACAGCTACACTCGGATGTCTATTCCCCTGTAAGTATATAGGCCTAAATACACCAACCCCCACCATTCCTAAACACCCCACCCTCACCCCCACAACACCTCATCCCTGTATACCTAGCTAAACACACCACCCTGACCCCCACACCCCTGTATACCTAGCTATACACTACACCCCCACCCTCCACAACACTCCCAAACCTCTGTAAACACACCTCCCCCATCCTCCACCCAACACCTTGTCCCACAACATACTTTACAGCTTCTTCCTTTACATCTCCTGACAGGTTTGATACCCTTTTGGAGATGGTGAAGGATGACCTTAGGAAGAAGGATACCACGTTCAGGAGAGCAGTCACACCACAAGAACAACTACTCATCACACTGAGGTATGTAAAAACAAATTTTTTTATTGCAAAAACAACCACTTTCCAACATGGAAACATTCTTCCAACATGGAAGACAAAAAAATAACATATCTATGGTATAGCCCGGTCAGTTTTAAGGAACACCAACCACCAACTTTGTGCTGGAAGAGTTGTAGGGCATAGCTGCCCAAGTGTCTTTCGGGGACACCAGGCCCTAAAATTGAAGTGCTTCAAAAACCTAACCACTGGCACATGACCCTCTGAGCCATGGATGAAGGACACAGGGCAGTGAAAAGGCTAGGCCTCTCACCGACCAGTCAAGGTGTCCTTCATCCATGGCTCCAAGGGTCTTGTGCAAGTGGTTAGGAACAAGAACAAAGTGAGGAGCAAGAGGAACCGATGGCAGAGGTGCATGACTACAGGTGCAGTGCAACAGGCACAAGGTTGTGACCCAGGTAGTGTCTTTCGGGGACACCAGGCCATAAAGTTGAAGTGCTTCAAAAACCTAACCACTGGCACATGACCCTCTGAGCCATGGATGAAGGACACAGGGCAGTGAAAAGGCTAGGCCTCTCACCGACCAGTCAAGGTGTCCTTCATCCATGGCTCCAAGGGTCTTGTGCAAGTGGTTAGGAACAAGAACAAAGTGAGGAGCAAGAGGAACCGATGGCAGAGGTGCATGACTACAGGTGCAGTGCAACAGGCACAAGGTTGTGACCCAGGTAGTGTCTTTCGGGGACACCAGGCCCTAAAATTGAAGTGCTTCAAAAACCTAACCACTGGCACATGACCCTCTGAGCCATGGATGAAGGACACAGGTCAGTGAAAAGGCTAGGCCTCTCACCGACCAGTCAAGGTGTCCTTCATCCATGGCTCCAAGGGTCTTGTGCAAGTGGTTAGGAACAAGAACAAAGTGAGGAGCAAGAGGAACCGATGGCAGAGGTGCATGACTACAGGTGCAGTGCAACAGGCACAAGGTTGTGACCCAGGTAGTGTCTTTCGGGGACACCAGGCCCTAAAATTGAAGTGCTTCAAAAACCTAACCACTGGCACATGACCCTCTGAGCCATGGATGAAGGACACAGGTCAGTGAAAAGGCTAGGCCTCTCACCGACCAGTCAAGGTGTCCTTCATCCATGGCTCCAAGGGTCTTGTGCAAGTGGTTAGGAACAAGAACAAAGTGAGGAGCAAGAGGAACCGATGGCAGAGGTGCATGACTACAGGTGCAGTGCAACAGGCACAAGGTTGTGACCCAGGTAGTGTCTTTCGGGGACACCAGGCCCTAATATTGAAGTGCTTCAAAAACCTAACCACTGGCACATGACCCTCTGAGCCATGGATGAAGGACACAGGTCAGTGAAAAGGCTAGGCCTCTCACCGACCAGTCAAGGTGTCCTTCATCCATGGCTCCAAGGGTCTTGTGCAAGTGATTAGGATCAACAAAGTAAGGAACAAGAGGAATCAAAGGCACAGGTGCATGACTACAGGTGCAGTGCAACAGGCACAAGGTTGTGACCCAGGTAGTGTCTTTCGGGGACACCAGGCCCTAAATTATTAGTGCTTCTAAAACCTAACCACTGGCACATGACCCTCTGAGCCATGGATGAAGGACACAGGTCAGTGAAAAGGCTAGGCCTCTCACCGACCAGTGAAGGTGTCCTTCACCCATGGCTCCAAGGGTCTTGTGCAAGTGATTAGGATCAACAAAGTAAGGAACAAGAGGAATCAAAGGCACAGGTGCATGACTACAGGTGCAGTGCAACAGGCACAAGGTTGTGACCCAGGTAGTGTCTTTCGGGGACACCAGGCCCTAAAGTTCAAGTCCAGCAAAACCAAAAGTTAAAAAGCCCTGTGATGGTATCCTTCCTCCGAGGATCGGAGGTATTCAGAGGAGCATGTCCAGGAACAATTTGACTTTTTTTTTCAAATTGTATCGGCACCACTACTAGAAAAGGTGGGAGTTGCTGCCTGGAAATCTGGACTCTCTTGGGTGCTGGTCGTGGATGAGCTGGACCCTGACAGCGGTGGCCCATATTGACTGCCTCTGTAGCCGGTGTACATCTGTGATGATTGCCAGGTGGGCACCGCTGTTGGTTGTGGGGGTCTAAAAATTGGTGGTTGCAATAATGGCGTGTCCATGTGCTGTTTAATCACCTCCAGCAAATTGGAATGGCACGCCATCAGGTTTTGTGAAGGCACCTTTTCAAGATATGGTATTAGAGACATCACAGTGTGAAAACACGGGTGTGCCTGCAATTTCAGTAGTTCCTTGCTTTGTTGATGCATTTGCTGCATCATGTTCTGCAGCTGGCCCACCGACTGATGATGCTGCGCACGCAGTTGGTCGATTTCTCCTCTGTGCATCTCATGCATCATTTTAAGCTCGTCCCTGTAGTGCCCATGTACAGCGTCGAGCTCACATTGCAGTGTAGTGATGTGGGACTTGTACTGCTCCATGATATGGCCCCTGTCCTCATCTTGCAACTGCCGGGTTATGAGAGTTTGGTGGCTCTGAAGAATCCCGAGAAGTCCGGAGACAGCCCCGGACATCTCGGACTCTGTCTCTCTCCTTGTTGGGGGGAGGGTACCTCGACGCCTCACTGGTGTGGTGGTCCTCACTGGTGGTGTGGCAGCATCTTCCCGTCCTCTGGCCTGTGTCGGGGTTGCCCTGCGCGCTGGTTGTGCTGCAGTCTCTCGGTGCTCCTCACTTTGTTCTTGTTCCCCTGGAGCTTCCATAGCGGTCGATTGTGGAGGTTCAGCTTCTTCCACACTCGGTCCTGCAACCTCAACATCCAAGCTCTCTTCTGCCAAGTCATCATCAAAGGACGGAGTTGTGATTAAGGACTCCCTCCTCCTACTCCTCGCCTCGGGGCAATAGGTTACATCGGCGACGTCATCATCCACCAAGCTCTCCTCACTGCTGAACCGTGCCTCCTGGGTCGGTTCCTCTTGCTCCAAATTGTCTTCAGTCCTGTAGATAAAAAAAATATTTATTGGTGTGCCAAACAGCATGTGGCGTCAATTCACAGAGCTAGCAAACACTAGCAATCACTTTATCACCCGTTTCTACCCAACATTTGATAAAGCTTGTGAGAAAAGTTCGCTAGCCATGGGAATTGAGGCCATAGCAATACATGGCCGAAGTCATGGTAAATGAGCTCTCAGTTCCTGCCCACCGTAGTGGTACTTACAGTCTAGGTTCCAGGCTTGCATTGATGAAAGACAATTGCTTGGCAAATTGGTAGTCTTTTTGTCGCCTTCCCCCGCCACTGCCACTTCGTTCGGCAAGTTTTTTCTTCCGTAGCCATTTCACATATGCATCCCGTATATTGCGCCACCTTGTCTTGTACCTTTCTCCTGTAACGACATGAAAAATTGATTTCGATTATTTCTCTTGTAGGTACATCGCAACTGGACAAACATATACATCGCTACATGTCACATTTCGTATTGGGAAGAGCACGGTGGCAGGCATCGTCGTGAGGACTTCGAGGATCCTTTGGACGCGACTGAGGGCCAGATACATGCCTGTGCCGGACACCACGAAATGGGAGGAGATCGCCCAGGGCTTCTGGACCGAGTGCAAGTTTCCTAATTGTGTTGGCGCACTGGATGGGAAACACATCCGGATTCAGAAACCCGTGGGGAGTGGCAGCCATTATTTCAACTATAAAAAATACTTCAGCATTGTTCTAATGGCAGTGGCAGATGCGGACTACAAGTTTGTGTACGTGGATGTGGGGTCGTACGGTAGTTCCAATGACTCTGGAATTTTCCAGCGTACGACCCTTTGCCGGCTGATGGAGGAAGGCAGACTGCGTCTCCCCCGTGACAGACCCTGGCCTGGGACAAGGGCACCGGCCTACCCCTATGTGTTTGTGGGGGACGAGGCCTTCGCCCTGTCCGACCATGTAATGCGTCCGTACCCAGACAGGGGACTTGATGCCAGCCAGCTACACTTCAATGCTCGGTTGAGCCGTGCAAGGAGAATGGTGGAGTGCACATTTGGGATCCTGGTGTCAAAGTGGAGGGTGTTCCACACGCCCATGCTGCTGAAACCGGGCAACGCAGTTGTCGTGGTGAAGGCAGCATGCATCCTCCACAACTTTGTGCGGCAGGAGGAAAGAGAGACTCCGGAACCCCCGAATGTGCTTCCACTAATGCCCCTGCGGAGGTATGCAACCAGGCCAAGGGTAGTGTCACTGCGGAACAGGGACCAACTGAGACTTTATTTTACCACACCACCTGGACGAGGGTGAATGTTTGGTTTTTAATATGTTTTGTTGAAATGTGTTTATTTTGGAGTTTCAAGTTTGAGTGATTTTAAATGTATTAATTTTTTACAATAAATTGATGTATAATAATTGGTCATTGTGTATGTTTTATGTGCACAGGTGGGGTACATCGCAGGTGGGTGGGATACATCACAGGTGGGTGGGATACAGCACAGGTGGGTGGGATACATCACAGGTGGGTGGGATACAGCACAGGTGGGTGGGATACAGCACAGGTGGGGTACAGGTGGGTGGGATACATCACAGGTGGGGTACAGGTGGGTGGGATACATCACAGGTGGGATACATCACAGGTGGGGTACAGGTGGGTGTGATACATCACAGGTGGGTGGGATACAGCACAGGTGGGGTACAGGTGGGTGGGATACATCACAGGTGGGGTAGAGGTGGGTGTGATACATCACAGGTGGGGTACTGGTGGGTGGGATACAGCACAGGTGGGGTACAGGTGGGTGGGATACATCACAGGTGGGGTACTGGTGGGTGGGATACATCACAGGTGGGATACATCACAGGTGGGGTACAGGTGGGTGTGATACATCACAGGTGGGTGGGATACAGCACAGGTGGGGTACAGGTGGGTGGGATACATCACAGGTGTGATACATCACAGGTGGGTGGGATACAGCACAGGTGGGGTACAGGTGGGTGGGATACATCACAGGTGGGATACATCACAGGTGGGGTACAGGTGGGTGTGATACATCACAGGTGGGTGGGATACAGCACAGGTGGGGTACAGGTGGGTGTGATACATCACAGGTGGGTGGGATACAGCACAGGTGGGGTACAGGTGGGTGGGATACATCACAGGTGGGGTAGAGGTGGGTGTGATACATCACAGGTGGGGTACTGGTGGGTGGGATACAGCACAGGTGGGGTACAGGTGGGTGGGATACATCACAGGTGGGGTACTGGTGGGTGGGATACATCACAGGTGGGATACATCACAGGTGGGGTACAGGTGGGTGTGATACATCACAGGTGGGTGGGATACAGCACAGGTGGGGTACAGGTGGGTGGGATACATCACAGGTGGGGTACAGGTGGGTGTGATACATCACAGGTGGGTGGGATACAGCACAGGTGGGGTACAGGTGGGTGGGATACATCACAGGTGGGATACATCACAGGTGGGGTACAGGTGGGTGTGATACATCACAGGTGGGTGGGATACAGCACAGGTGGGGTACAGGTGGGTGGGATACATCACAGGTGGGATACATCACAGGTGGGGTACAGGTGGGTGGGATACATCACAGGTGGGGTACTGGTGGGTGGGATACAGCACAGGTGGGGTACAGGTGGGTGGGATACATCACAGGTGGGGTACTGGTGGGTGGGATACATCACAGGTGGGATACATCACAGGTGGGGTACAGGTGGGTGTGATACATCACAGGTGGGTGGGATACAGCACAGGTGGGGTACAGGTGGGTGGGATACATCACAGGTGGGGTACAGGTGGGTGTGATACATCACAGGTGGGTGGGATACAGCACAGGTGGGGTACAGGTGGGTGGGATACATCACAGGTGGGATACATCACAGGTGGGGTACAGGTGGGTGTGATACATCACAGGTGGGTGGGATACAGCACAGGTGGGGTACAGGTGGGTGGGATACATCACAGGTGGGATACATCACAGGTGGGGTACAGGTGGGTGGGATACATCACAGGTGGGGTAGAGGTGGGTGGGATACATCACAGGTGGGATACATCACAGGTGGGGTACAGGTGGGTGGGATACATCACAGGTGGGGTAGAGGTGGGTGGGATACATCACAGGTGGGGTACTGGTGGGTGGGATACATCACAGGTGGGATACATCACAGGTGGGGTACAGGTGGGTGGGATACATCACAGGTGGGTGGGATACATCACAGGTGGGGTACAGGTGGGTGGGGAACAGGTGGGTGGGCCACGGGTGGGTGGGCAACACGTGGGTGACACAAATCCATAGCAAAAGTTGAATACATCACAAGCTTAAACCACAAGCCCCCCCCAAAAAAACTTCTAGTCAACATACCCTCTGTGCCTTGCTGTCTCTTGCTCAAGTTCTCAAAGTCCTCCACATACAGCTTGGCAATTTTTTTCCACAGGCCTCTGCATTTTTTGATGTTGCTGTGGTCCGCATCCCCCTTGTCCCACAGGGCTGGTACCTGCTGCACCTGTAGGATGAGGTCTTCTGATGTGTAGGGCCTCACCCCCTCGCTATCAGACAGATCCTGCTCCATATTGCTGCCAAAGAGCTCCAGCATGAAGTCACTGCTGCTCCACTCTGTGAACGCTGGTGCCATGTGGTCCCCATCCAAAATGGCCACCATACCATAGAGTCTGCATAGGAAGTGTGGTACAACATCCGGTTTTTATAGCCAGTGTGTTGTGCGCTCTCCGGTTCTCATTGGTTTCCATTGGCCGGATGCAACATTCCGGCTCCGGTCCGGATACGTCAGCCGGACCAGCCGGACCAAAAAATAGCGCATGTTGGAACGGACGCCGGAGTCCGGATCCGGTCCGGCTCCGGTCCGGACGAAACGGACGCATGTGAACGGTCGCATAGACTTTCATTGCTATGCCGTGCGTCCGTTTCGTCCGGTCCGCATGCGGTCCGGCTCCGGCACGGCGATTCCGGATAGCAGCCGCTAATGTGAACCGGGCCTTACCAATATTCTACTTCATTCATATAGTAAAATATCGGTAATATATACAGATATTTTACTATGACCTAATTTCTCCCTACTCTGAGATAGAACCCTCCCCTGGTGGTGCCTAACCCTTGAACCCCCCTAGTGGTGCCTAACCATTAACTCCAGCCCGGTGGTGCCTAACCCTTAACCCCCTTGGTGGTGCCTAACCTTTAACCTTATCCCTGGTGGTGCCTAAACCTTAACCCCCCCCCCATGTGCAACTAACCTTAACACCCCACCTAACCTTAACCCCAACATCTTAACCCCAACATCATCTTGCGGCTACAAATAGCGGCTAAAATTGTGGAAACAAATAGCGGCTATACATAGCAAATAGCAGCTACACATAGCGGCTTCAAATTGTAGCCGATATTATAGCGGGCACCAGTTTAATAATGTGTGCACCAAGATTTCTCAACAGCTGCTAAAATCAATAGGGGAGATAGCCACCCGCTTCCTTTTAAACTTGCAGTGTTTTCAAATGATCCTCACTTGTTGGCCTTGTATGCCCCACCGTCCCCTTACATAGCAATTATAAGTGGCTTTTGTCCTCACACTAATGTAATACACCAGCAGGCCACAGGGGACAGAGACATGGCCGTGGGTAGCCATGCAGACAGAAGAGTGATTTGAGAAAGGAGCACTGGCCAGACCGGTTAGACATTACTTTCTGCTGTGCACCCTGCATCAATCCCTGGGTGTCACCCCTCTGATGTTGATACCCAGATCATGCTGCATTTCCAGCACCACCATGCTGGTGTTGAAAGGGGGGCGTTTTGGGGCCTCTACAGGTTCTAGGGCCCAGGGCAATTGCCCCGTTGTCCCTATGTAGGCAACAACCCTGAATATAGAACAGTAGCAATCACATTTGTTTACTTTACAGATCAAGCTTTGCAAGTTCATGGGGCCCAAGAGTAACAACACTGTTTTTTACACAATAATCAGTTTACTGATATTATTAAAGTTACAAAAAGGTACTGATAAATTTCCTTCCACATAGTATGGAGACTAGTCAAAAGGGAGTTGATGGGAATCACTCCAATCACCATGTCACCACTACTGAACATTAATGTACAGTATATCATATAAGAGTATTAGCGATATGCCAAAAGTTGACCTACATTAACCTTTCCTTTTATTCTTAACCTGGTGTTAGCTGGTTTTACTGTGATATACACCAGGATATTGTCTACAGTACTGAATATAAAAAGGGTTTTTAATACAATATACTGTTTTCCGCTCACTAAAAATGCCAATGCCGTCAATGTTTACAATGCGTATTCACAAGCTGTAACTCATCTTCATGGCTCCACCTCCTGCTCACCATGATCAGAATCAGAATCAGAATCGTTTATTTCGGCAAGCATAACTGGGTCATGCCCGGAATTGGGTTTGGCACAGCACATACATAGCTACCGAGTGGTACATAGACAAAAGGCAATACAATAAGAACATGACAGTAATACAAAAATGCACAAATATGTAAGTACACAAATATACATTCAGCGACAGTGTGCAACTTTACAGGCACCCTGCTGAAGTCTACCAAAATGTGCAGGTAAAAAGTCAGTCAGTTAAAATGTGGTGGCCGGTGCCTGGATTGTTTGAGCAAGAAACGTGTTCCTTTTGCAGACCGCTACTTTGCAGTCGGTAGGGCACTGATAGAGGGTGGAATAATGTTTAGGGAGTTCAGGAGGCCATGATACCAGATTATCTTCTGCCAATCATCAGCCCCACCCACTATGTCCATGTGGTACATATCCAGGCCACCCACTTCTTCCACCTCATTAGTGCAGACGGTAAAGGAAATGACCCCATTATCTAGAAGTCCAAGCCAACTTCTGTGAACCGTCAATGGTGTCAGGACTATTGATGGGCATGCAATATTTCCTCTGACTCAAAAAAAGAAAGAATGTGAACCAATCAAAGCCAGCAGCCATTGGTAAAGAAGCTGGCAGATGGTAAATAAACCAGCATGTACAGTATATTGTTTTGTTGGCTAAATGTAATTCTGTCTTTTATCAGTGGAGACTAGTACGCTAGGGAAATTTGTTATACTAGTCTGAAGGCATTCACGCACATGAATGGAGGGCTAAAGATGGACCCTGGAGGAGGTTAGTGAGACAATAACAGTACTGACTGGGCAGTGTGACCACTCAGATGCAGCCTGCCAAATGCTTTTGAGAGGGATGAACATTTTACTGTCAGTATTTGTTTTGACACTGCATTAAATGCATCTACTCTTTACAGAATGTAAAAACGGAAACTTTTGTAGGAAAGAAAAAACTCTCAATCACTCGTTCACACTGGAGGCATTTTGCGATTTTTTTTAAGTGATTTTCAAAATCACCCTTGAAAGTGCTTGCACAATGATTCTCTATGAGAGAGTTCACATCTGAGCGGTTTGTTTCTGATCCTCTCAGCAATGCGCTACCTGTACCATTTTTGAGGTGATTTCGCCTCAAAGGAAGGTATAGGAAAAATGCAAAACGTTCACAAAATCGCTTTGTGCAGTGATTGCGTGAGCGTTTTTAAGAATAAATACATTGTATTTATTCTTTTCCATGTCAAAGAGTTCACAATCCTGACTTGCGTCAGCGAGTGAATTAAAAAAATGCTTGGGAAAAGCGCTTAGAAAAGCGCTTTTCACAAAACGCTACGCCCACCCAAGTGCTGGGAGTCGGAAATAAAAATTGCGTCAAAATTAACAAAAAGCAAACGCTAACACAAAGCAATAGGAATGAGGCCTCATTCCTAGCAATAGAGAAAGAGAGGTAACGTGCACTAGTCTTTCCGAAAATTGAACCAATAGTTCGTTGTAAATTTCATCTGCTGTGACACAATTCTTCTTTCACCTAAGGAATATTGCAAAAATGATCAATCTTTCAACCCTTTCAAATAAAGACCTACACAGCCTGCAGCTAGTACAGAGTCAACCCGGCCATTGCCACATAACACCAATCCTTTGCTCACTACGTTGGCTACCGATAAGGATTCCTTTCAAAATTGGCATGCTAACATTCAAATCCCTACACGACCTAGGCCTTGGATACCTGGAGGATTTGTTGCAACTGCATCATACCTCCCACAACCTCAAATCAAAAGAATCCAATAACTTGACCAAGGCCAGAGTTCAAATAAAAACCTTTGGAGCCAGAGCTTTCTGTCATGCTGCCCCTATCCTGTGGAATGCCTTGCCAAACTGAATCAAGTAAACTCCAACCCTGGAAACATTTAAATAAAAACAATAAAGCCACCTGTTTAGTCCGGCATTTATGATCACGTAATGTGTTTCCCCTGTACACATCAATATGTACTGAGCTTATGTACTTTGGGTCCTATGGGAGAAAGACTTTACAAATGTTTTGTTGTTAAGATATATTCTACTATAGGAGGAAACTTTTTGGCCTTAGCAGGGTGTCTCTGAAGCTCCAGGCTCCAAAAATAATCGCTCCTAGTTAACCTCAGATTGTGCATAATTGCTCCTACTCAATATACTACTAAAATATGATGTTAAAAAACCTGATATCCAAATGTCCATGTATACTTATTCTTGGTCCATTATATGGAAAGATCACAAGTTTTAATGTATACAATTGTTCTTATGAATATAATGATTACTTGTTATTTCTGTTTCTCAAAAACCCAATACAAATTAATGAAACACAAATGTTTTGTTACTATTGGGAATTTCCTGGAGCAATTCTCCCTCCACCCTTCTCTGCTGGCTGTGCTTGTTATGGGTAGTGAAGTTATGTTGGTTGCATTGACATGAGGTTATGGTCGCAATGATATGTGGTTGCCACACTTAATAAATGACCCCAGGTGGGAGGGAACATATAGGGGGGTCTATCAAATTTTCCTTGGTGTGGTTATGATTTTCAGTTAAGCTTCTTCAAGGACATCAGATACTTAGGTCTCAATTTAAGAAGATCCTACCCAATCTGGGGCTGTTGGCAGCTCTATATAATTTTTGGTGAGTTGACTTTGAATCCTCTCTGTTCCCCAAATCACTGACCTGGCCCGAGTTGCAAGCTTACTGCTTCTGCTTCTATGCCTGAGGTTCAGTAGGTACAGCATCCGGCAATCCATGAAACATAACATACAACTTAAGGACAAAAGATAAACATTGCCAATAGGATCTTACCTGTCTGAAGGTATTAATTTTGCATTAGGAGTTCTTTTAACACCAGCTGTGTTCAATGGTGTACTCAAACAATATATATACCTCTAATTATAGGAGTAACTCATTTCTAAGAGTTTAAAGCAGCATTTAACACAAACATTGCACAGGTGCTGGGAAAGCACTAGGGTACACAAGCATTCAGCCAGTGTATATATTTGCAATAAATTATCACGGTTAAGACTCCAGGGTGTTCTTTCATGATTTATGCCTGGTGAACACATAGTTTTAAATAGAATTATACAGGTATTTATCTGTCACACATATGTTGTTATATGTTTAAATATTTGCTCAAAGTCCCAAATCTCTGGGATTAATCGTCATTGCAAGGCACATAGTATAAGAGGCGACATCTGAAAATGGCCACATTGAGCGCATAACTTAGCATGTTTAAAGGAAATCTGCCATTGGTAACACATGAAAATATTCAGTTCTAATTTCCATTTGTAAATTCTAGCTGGCTGATCTTTAAACTTTATTTTCCAGTTCCACAAACCTGGAATCAGCATCAGGAATGCTAGAACGCGTTATCTCTAGAGTTTTTTTGTGTCAGATGTCTAATGGGATGACTAGCTTGCCCACAAGGGACCTTTGTATCTTGAGAATGACTAGTCACCAAAGGTTTTTTCTGTTCTTCTGACAGGGTGGCACGAGGGTTTTTATCAATATACTGCCAAGGTTCGAAACTTAACCAGAACACTATCTGCATGGCATCTGTATGTTATTCCCGTGTTTGTGTAAGTTTCCTCTGGGTAGGACATGATGATTTTTGACTCCACAGAAATTCCGATTTTTGCCAATGCCGTTTACTGATTCCACAGATTTCTGATTTTCAATTTCTTTTTTCCTATTTCTAAGTAGTCTTTTTTTTTTGGTCATTTTTTTGCATTCTTTGACTGATCAAATACTTCCAGTATTTTCTGAGTTGACTCTGCATTTTCTGATTGGTCCAATGCTTCTGAGTTCTGTGACTTGGCTAAAATTACCGAGTTGTAGTAATGTTGTATTTCCGCAGAAATCCGATTTCTGATTTCCATTTTCCGATTGGAAGTGACGATGTCCGATTGGAAGTGCAGAAATTGCATTTCCACAGAAGACAAATGAGCATCCTTACCTCTGGGCATTTAAGTTTCCTCCCACATTCCAAAAACATGCTGGAAATTAAATGGCTCTATTCCCAATTATAGAGATGCTTGTTCCCTGTTCCTTGAGGCTACCAGGCACAATCTTTATTGAACAAACAAACCAAAGCTACTACCAGTATATGCTGTTCAACCACCTGGTGTTTATTACAAATTGTTAATCGGTTCACATAGATAAATCACAGTGAGACCTATTCAAGCTTATACATATTGCACACGCTTATATTACACAATCATCATTATCCGGGGACTTCCCCCAAAATGTCTCCTCAGGAGGTCCCAAACGACTGCACCCCGAACAGAGCACCAAAGTGACAAACTTAACCATGTCAAATCTACACAAGGGAAGAGGCAGACACGGACACTTACAATGCCAAGAGATTGAGCATCTAATATGCCAATTGCTTATCCAATTGTCTGCGTCATCCCATGTGCCGACAATAATGGTGGTCAACAGCAATATGAATGCAGCACCCCAAGCCCCCCTATGCCCCCCCGCAAATCACAACACCATGCCCCCAAACACAAGCGATATCCCAAGGATTCTGTCATGAGGGGTCGTCACCCCTAAACAAAAAATGAAATGAAAAAACAGGATTGAGACAAAAGTTATTGATGGCATGTATAAAAAGAGATTCCACAGGAGTTCCCAATTCGGACTTCAATTGTGTAGAGCAAAGTTCAGCATCAATATCATCATTATAGCAGGACAAGAAAGATCACTGGCTTTTTTCAAGAGTCTTTTCAACACAAAAAAGGCTGGTGCACCTAGCCAGGTTGCTACATGTAGATTATAGGCCTGTGTTGCTGAGAGAGATCGTTTAAATCAGCAAAGCCGTGCATCTCACCATCCAGGTGTCAATGCGTACAATGTTCCACCATGGAGCTCTGTGGATATAGTGTCATATAAACTTTTTCTCATAGTTACCACCTCCTGTCTTCATACGAGATGCAATGTCCGCGTAGACTGCTAGGCCGGCCCAGCTAACCGCAGCATCCGTGATGCATGTCTGCGGGAGTATTCAACTCAGGGCCTTAAACTTGTGTCATCGCCTCCAAGCTAGAATCCAACCTTAGGGAATACACGCCATAGCTCCGGGCACCGCACTCCGATCAGGCGGGAGGGCAGAGGGGGGCAGAGAGGCACATCTCAGCGCGTGACGCAGGCCTACGTCGTGAGAAAAAGTTTATATGACACTATATCCACAGAGCTCCATGGTGGAACATTGTACGCATTGACACCTGGATGGTGAGATGCACGGCTTTGCTGATTTAAACGATCTCTCTCAGCAACACAGGCCTATAATCTACATGTAGCAACCTGGCTAGGTGCACCAGCCTTTTTTGTGTTGAAAAGACTCTTGAAAAAAGCCAGTGATCTTTCTTGTCCTGCTATAATGATGATATTGATGCTGAACTTTGCTCTACACAATTGAAGTCCGAATTGGGAACGCCTGTGGAATCTCTTTTTATACATGCCATCAATAACTTTTGTCTCAATCCTGTTTTTTTGTTTAGGGGTGACGACCCCTCATGGCAGAATCCTTGGGATATCGCTTGTGTTTGGGGGCATGGTGTTGTGATTTGCGGGGGGGGGGGCATAGGGGGGCTTGGGGTGGTGCATTCATATTGCTGTTGACCACCATTTATGTTGGCACATGGGATGACGCAGACAATTGGATAAGCAATTGGCATATTAGATGCTCAATCTCTTGGCATTGTAAGTGTCCGTGTCTGCCTCTTCCCTTGTGTAGATTTGACATGGTTAAGTTTTTCACTTTGGTGCTCTGTTCGGGGTGCAGTCGTTTGGGACCTCCTGAGGAGACATTTTGGGGGAAGTCCCCGGATAATGATTATTGTGTAATATAAGCGTGTGCAATATGTATAAGCTTGAATAGGTCTCACTGTGATTTATCTATGTGAACCGATTAACAATTTGTAATAAACACCAGGTGGTTGAACAGCATATACTGGTAGTAGCTTTGGTTTGTTTGTTATGTTCATTTGACCAGTGCGTGTACCCACCTGTATTGCACATTGATTATGTACACTTATGTGTAGTTGGTTTTTACAATCTTTATTGACCCGAGGAAGTAGGAAAGCACCTGCAAAACTTGTTGTCTACTATTGTGCAATAAACTTTTCTTAAATTGCTACACCTCTCTGCTTTAATAAGTTTTCAAGTGTTTTATTTTTATTGTGCACCTCCACTCACCAGTTGTTCCCTTCACAATTTGCTTTTAGGGACATAAGAATTTCATTAAGAAAAAAAAAATCTATATATTAATGCTACATAAATTATTTTGTAATCCAATATTAATAACTACCTTTGCATTAAAGTTTGAAGCAGCTAAAACTCGTGTAATACTTGCAAAAAATGAACCTAAACTTGCTGGAAATCATCACAGCATCCTATGGAATTGTACACAGGACCTCCCATAATTGATCTCTGTTTGTTTCAGGTCAGGGGCTTAGCTTAAACGGCACACATATTACCAGGAAGCAGAATTTCCAGAATTTCTGTGTCTTTAGGCTTATTGCATTGACACATTCATTACACAGAAAAGCAAAGTTTGTGCTTACAGGAATGCTGGTGTCACATTGGTAAGAATGTGGTGCGTGCCCTATGTGTATGCACCCCTTAATTGCTCTCATTCAACACTTTCTGCCATAAGTTATTCCAGTAAATTGCATGGAGGTCAGATCCACAGCATAACAAGTCGCAAAGATATCTGCTATGTATATAGCCAATGTGGTGAAGACTGATTGTATTTTGTTTGTTATTTTTATGTTTTGTTAGTGAGTAGAGTTCTTTTTTCAGTGAAAACAGAGGATACGTTTCTGGTTTCATATATATTCAGAAAGATTATTTGCAATGCTGCTCCAAGGACAAAAAGGGTATCTTTAAAGAGAAACCGTAACCAAGAATTGAACTTCCTCCCAATCAGTAGCTGATACCCACTTTCCCATGACAAATCCTTTCCTTTTCTCAAATAGATCATCAGAGGGGTCTGTATGGCTAATATTGTGGTAAAACCCCTCCCACAGTGTGATGTCAGGACCATGATCCTTACAGTTTCCTGTCTGTGAACCTCATTGCATTGTGGGAAGTAGCTGTTTCCAACTGCCCCCAAAAAACCCAAGCAGCATCTCCTTCCACTGACATCACCTGCCATGTGATAAATGTCAGACTGTCAGGGAGAGGAAAGATTTTTCAATGGGCAAACACTAACTAAATCATTTATACATAATTATTGTAAAAATTAAGCACCTTTTTTATAACATTATTTTCACTGGAGTTCCTCTTGAAATGAAAAAGACCGACTAGCGAAGAAAGCCAGATAGTGTTAGCATGGTATAGGTTTCAAAAACACAATGGAGCAGTGTTTCCGTAAGTTTTCAGTAATTTGTGTAAAATATGTTTCAATCAAGACAGAGAAAATAGAATTCAAAGACCAATTACAATAACATATGTAACCAGTAAAGTACATAGTCTGTTGTTCTCCTTTAATGTTAATTTAATACTAGCACAAGAGACGGTGGTGAAATGTGCAAAATCTTATTTTATTTAAAGGAAATATTTAACATGGTTACATTAGGAAGAACTTTTGAGTAAATTGGTGAGCTTATGGATTCATTGCAATAGATGAATGAAGGAAATCCTGTTTTAGAGAAGAAGTGGTTAGATAGTGGTTTTATTCATAGGCAGCTATGTCAACTGAATCAATAGTAGTGCATCCATATACCATAAGAGGCCTCCAAAAAAAGCCCATAAAACCACAGAATGCACTAATGTGCAAGCCACAGAAAATCGTGATGCAATGTGTTGTGATTTGACAAGGCTGTTTCTCTTGCTCTTCACTGATTGGAAACTCCTCTGGGCTAAGCATGAGCTTTGAACAAGACTAATCAAGCCCTGAAGGCTAATGACTGCTACCTGTCAGCTTGATTAATTAATCAGCTGTTAGGTAATTAGTCAATAGTTTCCAAATTTGACTAGTTCTGTAGAAAGTTTTATGCATGGTGATTTTGCTTCCTGTGGAGCAAAACATTCACCTAAATTTAAATGTTACGTGTATACTTAACCACAAGGAGTGGATTTTGCTTGTATAAATATCTATTACAAAGCACCTTCTGGGATTTACTGTAACATCTCATCTGTCTCAGTAAACCCTGTCACTCGGGGCTGGTTCTAGCTACAATGGGGCAAAATGTACTTGGGGCGGAGGGCACCCTAGCACCGCCCCACCTCTGCAGCAAATTCATCCTCCAGCTGGCTGCCTGGCCCCATTCTCTCTCCCCCGTCACAATATTATTAGGTGTCCATCATATGTCACACACACCAGTGTCTTACATAATCCAGGCAGGACACAGGAGGTAGCACCATGCTCTATGCGCTGGACTTTTTCTCACCCCTCCACCAGTAGCTCTCTTCCTCATTACCTGCTGGCATGTATACGGTTCACCATAGCTGGAGAGGAAGAGGGAGACACCTTGGGAACCTCCCACAGGTTCTTGGGCACTGGGGCAATTTCCCCCTTTGCCCCTATGGTAGCACCGGCCCTGGTCACATTCTTAGTGTGCACACCTTTTTGTTTCCTCTTCAGTTTTTTTCTCCCTTTTATGGTGTGTGATAGCAGCACCTGAGCAATTTCATCACAAGCTCTCTGATCGCTCCAACTGCCCCAACACTCCAACACTCCAAAACACCAATGAAAACAACAATAATACACTGAAATACCATCAGAAGATCATCACTCATCCCATTGCTGATACATACTCTGCTTATTTGGAGCCTTATTTAAAAATAACTAAATCAAATTATCACATACTCACCTGAAAACACTGCATCACATGACACAGACTTCTTGCTTTATTACAAGTAGAAACAGCAACATACCTTTTCCAAGGAAAATGTTTTTGTCAGTGCAAACGCCCATCCTGCTTGAAAGGCTCTACGGATCATGGGGGCACTGGTCGTGGGGGGAGCACTCGCCAATCCAAAGGGGTTAAAAAACTTTAGTCCAGCCATTTCAA
Organism: Hyperolius riggenbachi; assembly: GCF_040937935.1. Classification (NCBI taxonomy): domain Eukaryota; kingdom Metazoa; phylum Chordata; class Amphibia; order Anura; family Hyperoliidae; genus Hyperolius; species Hyperolius riggenbachi. Next base: position 106,699,537 of record NC_090651.1, read on the forward strand.
CACTGATGTCCACCATATCAATGGGTGTATAAAACAGTGGCAGCTGTGGCTTATCGGCAACTGATGCTCCGTGTAACTCCTATTCAGAAGATACAATTACACATACCATTAAATTTATCATCTACAATTGCTTAAGGGAGGAAAAAAAAAGAAATTAGCGCAAATGCTAGGTTAATTGGCCTAATAGTTGGTGCAATTGAATAAAGTTTGTGAAGAGGACATCTATGTGTGTGATAGCTTCATCCACCAGGGAGCAATAATTATTAATGATAATTGACTTTCACCTCACAGGATTATTCACACTGCATAATCTGCACAAATTCATTAGACTTTATCTAATACTAAATTAATTCCACCGCGACTTAGAAGAAAATAAAATGTGTTATGCATTTATCTGAGCAACTACTATGTGACAGTTTTTCTACATGTCTTAACAAGTAACAGATAAAAATATTAAAGGAAACCCAAGGTGAGAGAAATACGGAAGGAATCATTGCTGAATTCAGTTTTGTTTTTGTTTTTTCCTCCCACAATATTTTTTTAATAAAATTTTGCAAGAGAGGACATTTTTAAGCACATTTGTCAGCATATACTGAAAATTTCTTGTATACAGAAATGTTAGCGAATGCGCCAATGTATATACAGTACCTCATATATATAACACAGTATCTAGGACGGGCTTGTATACTGTAACTAGCCATACATCTAGTGATGATGGGCAGATTAGAACAAGAGACAAATCTCTCTCTGATCGAATCTGATTAGAGAGAGATCCGTCAGCTGCTTATACACCGCAGGCCGATTCATGGTGAAATCAATCAGGAATTGGCCTTGGAGCCGAATCCACCGTCTCACTGACCCAACACCCCTAATGTCAAATGTGCCTCCCTAGTGCTCGGTGCACTATTCTTTACTTGTCAGTCTCCACTACTGGCTCAGGACTCGGTCTCAGCATCAATAGGAAAAACAGTTGAGTCAGGCACTGCAGTGATTGCTGTTTTAATGGTGTTTCAGGTTGAAGTAAATCACCATAGTTGTATCAAAAATTGTGACATTTAAAAGGTAGGTACAAAACATCATCATCAATGAAAAATTTGTCAAGTGCAAAATTCGTCAAGTGCAAACCTCTTGTGCATTCAAACAGTTGCAAGAGGAGGATGTCCTACCATGTCAAGAGGTGGCGGTGGTGGGTGCAGGGCAAAAACGGTAGCCTAACGGAACAGGAGGTCATCTCGATTTTTATGTAGAGCTTCACGGAAGGCAAGGATCGAGGCCCTAAACGCGATGACAAAATCGCCTTCACGTTTAATTACACACAAATGGCCAATACAGTTAGAAACGTTATCAAAAAGAATTGGTCCGTCCTAGTTAAAGATCCCATTCTGAAATCTTTGTTGCCCCCTTCCCCCCTAGTGGCATTCAGGCGTGCGCCCACAATTGGGGACTATGTCACTAAAAGTGAATGCACGCCTAATTCCACCGAGAACTGGTTACAAAGATGTCGGCCTAAGGGCAACCACAGATGTCAATTCTGCTCCCACTGCCAATTTATGTGCATCGGCACGTTTTATCGTGTAGGTGCCTTGCAGTGGACAGTGCGTGACTTAATTACCTGTAATACTAAATTTGTGGTCTACGCTCTGTGGTGCCCTTGTGGCCGATTTTATATTGGTAAAACCACTCGCCCCCTAAAAGAGAGAATACAAGAACATTGGCGTTCCGTTGAAAACGGTAAAGGCGCCACGAGAATGGTAGAGCATGTCAGAGAAATACATGAAAGCAACCCAAACGTACTAAAATGTTGTGGTCTGGTACAAGTTATGATTCCCAAACGGGGAGGAGATCGCTCTCGACTCCTATTAAGAAAAGAGTCATTATTGATTATTAAAAGTGAAGCCCTAGGTTCATTGGGTTTCAACGACCATAATGACTTGGCATGTTTCTTAGATCCATAACTGCAGCCATCTATGCATTGAGATTATTTCTTAAGCAAATATGTATTTCTTTATATGTAATTTTAAATTTTGCTACTTTTCGCAAACAGGTTTGCAACAAGGATGGATGATCCTTGTAATAATTGCTCCCGTTGTCCAGTAATCTTTTCCTCCTTTTTATCCCCCTCGCATTTTCGGTGTTTTTATGCAATCTCACGTTCCACATGCACGTTTGAGTCACTGTACCTCACAGTTAGCCTCAAACGGCCTCTTTATTTTTTCGCGATTAATTTTGCAATCCGGAGAAATTTGCTCCTTTTAGATGGTGAATACGCCTCTTTTCTAGATTGCACGCGTACGGAATTACGCGTCCGCATGCGTCCCATGCTGACATGCATGGTTCGCGTTTGATGCACATTTTTTACGCGTACGGTAACGTGTTTTTCTTTTGTACGCGTAAACGCCTGGTTAATGCCAACGTTTTTACGCATGCGGCCGGAAATGCGTACGTCATAGCATACCCGCCCCCAGTTCATGACACAGGAAATAAAAGCCTGTGTTTTCATGTGTATAAACGTGGATCAGCCTCGGAAGAAGCACCGCCGTGCGAAACGGCCGTTGAGCTACCGTTTTTGCCCTGCACACACCACCACCACCTCTTGACATGGTAGAACATCCTCCTCTTGCAACTGTTTGAATGCACAAGATGTTTGCACTTGACGAATTTTGCACTTGACAAATTTTTCATTGATGATGATGTTTTGTACCTACCTTTTAAATGTCACAATTTTTGATACAACTATGGTGATTTACTTCAACCTGAAACACCATTAAAACAGCAATCACTGCAGTGCCTGACTCAACTGTTTTTCCTATTGATGCTGATCCAATGTGTGTATTCCATTCATCTGTCATGAGCACACAGTATTTATCACAATAACAAGGTGGCCTTTAGAACATCTCTCCTTCCTTATTCCCAGTGATACGGTTACAGACTTTGTAGTGCCGGCAACCTTTTACTCTTTGAATCGATCTATCAGGACTCAGTCTGCAGTCCACATACACGAGCCTCACGTGGTTGCCGGCATATACATGGGTGTGTGTGTGTGATGTCACACCTGTTTCTGTGTTACTCTGGAAGCCCCTTGTAGCACATGTATGCGGATTGAGGATGGAGCCTGGAGCCAGTGGCTGAGATGGAAAGGTAAAGTACACTGGGCTCGGAGGGGGGGGGGGGCTCATTTGACATTAGGGGGCAGCACCGGGGGTTTCATTGCATTCGTCGTTCGTCCTGATATCGCTTGCTGTTACTGACATAAACTCGATCGACCACAATGGCCCGGCATCTTGCATCATGTCTGATCAATAAATGCAACCAATTGTGGCTCAAAATGTCCCCCCACCCCACCAGTTTGCACACTATTCTGGCAGTTAGGCTGAGCAACTGCTGTTCACTAAGTGCTTTCGAATATAAAGAAAATCCTGAGAATTCCCCATGAGGAGGTGGGCTAGTCCAAAACCTGTCAGTTCTGTCAGATTCCCACCATCTACTGTAACAGCAACCGAGGAGAAAAGTAATTTATAGAACATTTGACTCTGGGAGAAATGCACTTTTTATTTATGTGGTTTCATGCATTTTTAATGTTACAATGTTTTTGTGACAGTGGTCCTTCAATCCTTTCATCTTCATCGGTTTACTCTCTTGACAGTATATTACAAAATAGCTTGTGTGCACTGATTGTTATACTAATTTGCAATAAGAGTTAGTTCATCTTACAAATTATTGGAACAACTAAGGTCACCCGTACTACTCCCTTTGCAATCCTGCCTTTACAATTTGAGTTTGCAAATTTATTTCATGCACTTTGACCCACTTCACTATACTATGGTCTCTAAAATGACACACACTCTGCACTGGCTCAGGTCGGTTGTAAGCATAGCCACTGCAGTCACATATAATTATAATTGTTTGTGCCCCCCTACAATAGTATTTTGTAAAATAAGAACTGGTATTGTGTTTGTGCTCACTTGCCAATATACAGTTCTGTACTGACCTCAGAAAGGGTTTTCTAGTTTCTTACATTCACTATTACAACCAGGTTCTGATTAACTGCTGTGAATTCTAACACATTTAGATAAAAATAAGTCTATTTGCTCTGTTAGTTCATGTCCGAGAATCTGTAGATGGACATCTGTTCATGAAGGAAAGCAAATGTTGATCTATTTACATAAATTCCATTTGTCCCTCAGTGGACAAATTAAATGCTGCATAGTGCTGATTGAACTCGATGGACGTATGTCTTTTTTCAACCCAAATAACTATGTAACTATGTAACTATATCTTGAAGCATAAACCCTAAATTTTGCTATGGATATTATACTGAGAAAACAGTGCAATTGTGACTAGTATTAGGAATCAGAAGTAGTATTCTCTTGAGAATGGAAATTAACCACTTGAGGACCGCAGTGTTAAACCTCCCTAAAGACCAGGCCATTTTTCTGAAATTGGGCCACTGCAGCTTTAAGGCCTTGCTGCAGGGCCGCACAACTCAGCACACAAGTGATTCCCACTCCCCTTTTCTCCCCACCAACAGAGCTCTCTGTTTGTGGGGTCTGATCGCCCGCTAGATGTTTGTTTATTTTTCCCAAAATATTTATGTTATTATTTTTTATTAAATTTTTCTATTTTCTTTTATATTTTTGTATTCCCCCCTCCCTCCCCCGGCAGCCAATCAGCCTATGACAGCCGATCACTTCCCTGCCTCTGGAGGGGGCAGCTATGTCACACAGCTGTCCCTAGTACCGCGCTGCCTTAGATTGCAGCACTGTACATGGTAATTAGACAGAGTTTCGCCTTCTAACAGTCTCCTAGTGGCGATCACCACTGGGAGACTGAAGGCGGAGCAGAGCTCCATCATTTATGCAGAATCAGTGTTGCTTGCGAATTTTTGCCTAAGTCATTTTCGCATCGAAAATCCCATTTTCGAATTCAGTGAATTTTTGCGAAAATCTTCAGAAATATTTGCGTTTTTGACCAGCATCGAAAATTGTATGTGGCCGCTTATGCGGAAAAATGTCCACAATAATCCGCATGGAAATTCATTCTATGCGGACGCTTATGCCCTTATGCGGAAAAATGTCCACAATAATCCACATGGAAATTCATTCTATGCGGACGCTTATGCCTTTATGCGGAAAAATGTCCACAATAATCCGCAAGAAAATTCGTATGCGGACACTTATGCCCTTATGCGGAAAAATTTCTGCAATAATGCGCAAGAAACTTGTCTGTATGCGGACGCTAATGCCCTTATGTGGAAAAACGTCCGCAATAATACACAAGTAATGCGAAAATGATGGGAATTAGGCGAAAATTAACGCGAAAAAATTAGAACGAAAATTTGCCTGTCGAAACGAAATTAGGCAAAAATTTGGCCAAACAAATTTTTGCACTTTCGCTCATCACTGCGCGCAATCTCTTGCAGTACCCGCCCCAAGGACCTTATGCAGATTGGCGTTAGGCGGTCCTGGGGCTGCCTCCATGGCCACGCCCATCAGTGTGATGCAGTTGACAAGCGGCTCACACCTGTTAGAGTGCCATGACTTTTTTGAGGTCCTTCAAAAATATATTTCCTGGCTATCATGTTGATCCTCTGGATATAGTATGTTGCAACATGGGTACAGATTATGTGTGCTAATTACCATATTTTCCACCATATAAGATGTACCTAGGTTTAGAGGGCAAAACCAGGGAAAAATATATATACTAAACCTGGTGTGTCCATGTTCCAGGAGTGTCTTGTAGCTGTTCTCCCCCAATTAGTGTCTTTCTGTGTTCACAGATAGCCCCTTCTGTCTCCAGGTGTCCCCTTCTGTCCCCAGGGGTTTCCTTCTGTCCTCAGGTGTCTCCTTCTGTCCTCAGGTGTCTCCTTCTGTCCCCTGTGTGTCCACCCTTACCCCGCTTCCCTTATCCAGTCTCCCACTGCCCCTGTATATGTAATGGAGTGTAGCGTCAGAAGTCCTACCTAATCCAGCAGCTCCTGTGGGGATCGCTGACCTCTTCTCCTCTGAAATTTTCCCTGTAGAGTTGGCTTGTGCTGATGATATTATCAGTACAAGCCATTCACTAGAGGGAGAAGTGTGGAGGAGAAGAGGTTGGCTATCCCCGCGGGAGCTGCTGGATTAGGTAGGACAGCTGCCACTACACTCCATTACATATACAGGGGGAGTGGGAGACATGGGGGAGGTAAGCGGAGGTGTGGGGAGGGAAGCAAAGGCATGGGGACAGAGTGGAGACAATGGGGACAGAAGAGGGAATCACCAACATTGCAGCGGGTTAGTGGTACGTATCAGTGGGCGCTCGTAAGTCGGGGATTCCCTGAATTTGCCTATAAGAAGCAGGAACATTTTCTCCCCATTTTTGGGGGGAAAAAGAGTGTGTCGTATAGAGCGGTAAAAACAGTATTTAACTAGTTTTACAGATAGTCCTGTTTTCCATACTAGGTATCTGCATAGTTCATTTGACAAATGGCAAATAGGTGTTTTAAAGTGTTCTCGGTTTTGGGATCAGTTACACAAGAAGAATCTTGAAGTTTATATCCTCTGCATCTCTTTTTACATGTGTACTGCCAAGCAGTTGGCACAGGCCATATTTATGCTTTCCTGTGCAATCTCTGCAAAGTCCGGGAAAAGAACCACAGCCTACTTTTCCAGAAGTTGGTTGAAGAGCCAAAGGTGATTATTAGGGAGGTTTAAAGCTATCACTAACTGTGTGTACATATTCTTACTGTGCATGTTATTTTGGGCAGTGGGTATAACCGGTACTAAGACCCTGCTAACAATTTTGTGCTTTGTGATGGTCTTGAGCTCAGTCCAAGTATTGTGTCAGATAGCTGAGTGCCTTTATCACAGCACTGAATAATTGGGGAGTCAAAGCTCAGTTATTATATAGCAGGGGATGAGGAGAGAATTTGTTTAGGCCAATCAAAGTGTCCTTTTTAGTTATCATCAACTGTTAATAGTCTACAAAAGAACTCTGCTAGGCAGCTCTCCATACAGGGGGCCCGTTCACACTGCACGCGTTTCCAGCCGCGTTTTGGAAACGCGTGCAGGTGGCCAAAACGCACGACATCAGACATTGCATAGAGTGCAATGTCTGATGTTCACACAGCATGCGTTCCGGACCTGTGCGGTCCGGGAACGCATGCTGCACGCAGATTTTACAAAAACGCGCGGCTGTCCCATTCACTTTTCAGTGATGGGATCAGCCACGCAACGCATACGAACGCGGACATGCGTGCGTTCATACGCGTTGCGGTCCGCATGCGTTGCGGTCCGCATTTTGTAGTCTGAACGGGCCCTAAACACTGAGGCTTAACCCTTTCTGTGCTCCCTGCAAAAGTGAAACTAAGTAAAATTTCAGTTTTTTTTTTTAGGATTTCCATAAATTGCAACTAATATTTTCCCCATAAAGGTTATCATGCTGTGATTAATCTTTTAGAGCAGAGAGGAAGTCCGGAGCTTAATTCCACTTTAATAAAAGAAGTCAGTTATGTGTATTAAGCACAGGAATTTAGCAAAACTATCATACCTGTACATATTTGTGAATATACCAAGATGCTTGCTTTCCATCATTCACTGATTCCACAGTTGTATTTGCTAAGCCTCCAAGATCTCCGCCAGCAAATACCCCAGGCTCACTGGTTTGCATTGTTTCCGAGTTAATATCAGGTAAACCCCATCTGTTAAACTTGATAGGTTTCATGGCTTCGACAACTGAAAAGAAAATCACAGAAAATAAAACACATTCTAAAATGTCCATAAGTCCTAAACATGCATATTTAAATTCCTTGGCTAAGGTATTTGCAGCTGGCTGTCAATATATTCAGGTCGTGGGTAACTACCTTTTGGCACTTGATTTTGAAAATCAGAACTAAGCTGTCCAAAATGCCATGACATTAGAGCCAACTTTACAATGACAGTCCTTTGTGGGATAGCATACACAAATCAATGCTTTAATTTTTGGCTTCTGACAATTGGCACCATTGTTTTCAAAACAGTACAAGTGGGGCAAAAACTTTCAGGGCATGAAGTTTTAGCAAAAACTAAAGTATACAGTATTTCCTTTTTTGGACTATAAGATGCACCTAGGTTTAGAGGACAAAACCAGGGGGAAAAGACCTTCTCCCCACAAGTTGTCTCCATCTAAGCTTCACTTCCCAGCTACACTAACCACTGCTGCCCCACCAGCTAGACTAAGTACTCTACACTAACCACTTCTGCCCCACCAGCTACACTGCACTACACTAACCCCTGCTGCCCCACCAGTAACACTGCGCAGTACAGTACTGGAGTTAGTGCTGGGATCGCTACTCTTCTGCCCCGCCACTGCCACAAGGAACAGGGAAGCTCGGAGGTAAGCCACTGATGCTAGACTGGGAAGCTGAGACTGCGCTGTTGCTACCCTGCCGCGGACTCACCATGGCCTGCAACAAGCAGCACATCATGCAAGGATTGCGTCAGGAGGATCTCTAGCATCATCCCAGCGGCTAAAGATGGAGGACATGAAGCACACGGATAGCTAAGGGATTTTGCCACACTTTATTTATTTGCTTGTAGAGACACATTCGAACTATAACATGCACTGACTCTCCACCCGCTTTTGGTAAAGAAAAAGAATCTTATAGTCTGAAAAATATGGTACGTGTCCCTTACTAATTTTGGCTTTTTGCTTATTCATATTCCATAACGGTTTCTGATTGCCAAACAAATGTAATAATGCAGTAAAGATAATAAAAGTCGACCTGAGTAAACACAATGCACAGTTTTTAAAAGCTCATTTGCTCTTTTGATGAGTTCACTGAAGCCTGCTTTTTCACAATTGCTTCTAAAATTCTGTAATACTTAGTTGTGTCACCTTTACAATCAACAACTGCAGTCAGACACCTCTTCTAAGCTCGCTAGTCGCTACCTTCTTGTGGTAGGAACGTTGTGGCCCTGTGCTGCTACAGTACCCAGAGAGAAGCATTTTCCAAAACACTTTATTCAAGCAAAGATCAGCACAGACTTAAGCTTTTTTACTGTTAATATGCACAAAGTGTAGCAGTGTACACAGTACATATTGATGCTGATAACCATTTCTTTAAAGCTTTGTACACACTTTAGATTAAACTAATACAGCTAAAGACTACTTTGGGAGATAATCTAGTGTGTGCAACTCTGATATGTCATTGAGAGATCTGGTGTGTTGAATCATGACATCAAAGTTCATCCTCCACTATTTTTCTCTCACTCCACCTCCTCCATTGCACGCTGCACATTGTCTCTCCACTTCCCTCCATAGCGACAGAACATGTCACTAGGCTGCAGGTTAACAATTTGCCTGTACATCCTCACCCACAAACTGTTGTCCAAAGGATTGGGCCCCCATCCCTGCTGGGCGTCAGAATTCTGAGGTCTGTATCCAGCTTAAGAGAGCTTTAAATGTATTTAAGCATGCTTAACTGGTTCCGGGTCCCGGACCAATGCAGTGCAAATCTATGTGCAGCAGGTGGTTGTGACTAGCAGGGTCGGTTCAAGTAACAATGGGGCCCTAGGGCAAAATTAGCCTGGGGGCCCTCCAACAGACCAAAAAGCGTCATTAGAGGCCCTTTGTGGCAGCCATATTTCCCTCCTGGGCCCCTGAGCTGGCTGCTGACCCTCCCCCAATCACCTCCAAACTTAACAGACTCTGCAGAGTCCCTGGGGAGCAACAGTTAAGATGGGGGAGGGACACCTTAGGGGCCCCTACAGGCTCTGGGTCCTGGGGCAATTGCCCATTTTTTCCTATGGTAGCTCCAGCCCTGTTGACTAGATGTAGATTCAACTGTGCAATTAATCGCGCATCCCTGTGGTTACTGCCGATCTCGACGCTCTGCACCTGCTGCAATTCACTCGTTCTGCAGTCTATAAGACGACAGAGCTCCGTAAGCAGGTCAGGAGCCTTTTATTGGCTCTCGACCGCGTGATCATGGAGAGCCAATCACATTGGCTCCCATTGATAGACAGCGTCAGGAGCCAATGAAAGCAGCTCCTGACCGGCTGTCAGCACTCTGCCATCACAGAGAGGAGCATGCGGTGATGGGCCAGCATCATGATCGGTGGCAATTCATTGGGGGGTGGCATGTTACCGTACCAGCAGTCTCTGGTCTTTAAGGGTCAGAGACTGCTGGTACGGAAGTGGTTAAGAATAAGTATGCAAACACTAATTGCAAATGTGTGAGCATGTCATATAAAGGTACTTCCTATCAAAACTAGTATTGAGACACAAAAAACAAACAGGCAAAAAAAACAAACTATTTGGAGAATTTTGCTCATTTTGCTTTGATTTTCTTCTTGTAAACCATTATGCGAATCAAGAGATTGTGCTCTCTTTGTTGACTTCAATACCAAAGTTTCATCTTGCTTTCCTCAAGCATTGACATAGAGGTTCAATGAACCCCCTACCAATCTTCCATAACATCTAAGCAGAAGACGAATTGCAATTATTACTTTTTCTAATAGGAAGACTATCAGATCTGTCCACTTAGGTCTAGCCATTGCTCAATTACTAGTGTTGAGTATATAATCATTTTAACATGCAAATCCTTACAAATCCATGAACAGAAAGAACAATAGCAAGTCAAGGGGCTAAAGCAATAAGTCAAGTAGCAATAAATACACACTTCAGAGGAGCACTGGTTACCCAGTAGGTTTCCCATCTCATTGTCAATGAAGAAATGACTGGGCCCCATAGCAAAAACAAATTATTGCCCCCCCCCCCCCGACCTTCAAACCCCACTGACCTCGGACCTCCCACCCAAACATTTTGTGGGGAAATCTTTTCCCCCGCAAAATGCAACCAGATTGTCGGCAGATTTCCCAACAAAATGAAACCAGATTGTTGGCAGATTTCCCCTCAAAATGCAACCAGATTGTTGGCAGATTTTCCCTCAAATTGCAACCAGATTGTTGGCAGATTTCCCCAAAAATTGCAACCAGATTGTGGCCGGGCAGATTTCCGAACAAAGTGCAACCAGATTGGCGGCAGATTTCTCCACAAATTGCAACCAGATTGGCAGCAGATTTCCCCCAAAAAATGCAACCAAATTGGCAGCAGATTTCCCAAAGAAATGCAACCAGATTGGCAGCAGATTTCCCAAAAGAATGCAACCAGATTAGTGGCAGATTTCCCCACACATTGCAACCAGATTGTCTGCAGATTTCCCCATAAAATGCAATCAGATTATCGCCAGATTTCCCAACAAAATGCAATCAGATTGTCGCCAAATTTCCCCAACAAAATGCAATCAGATTGTTGCCAGATTTTCCCATAAAATGCAGTATATGTAGCCAGGTCTATAGTGGGCTAACATTAATTACCTGGAGGGAGGGTGGTTGGGCAGGCTGGCACGCTAAATGCGGTGCAGGCACTGCACTGGGTAGGCAGATAGGTAGCTAGGTGGCAGGGTAGGCAGGTAGATGGGTAGGCAGTTAGGTAGCAGGGTAGGCAGATAGGTAGCTGGGTGGCAGGGTAGGCAGTTAGGTAGCTGTATGGCAGGGTAGGCAGTTAGGTAGCTGTGTGGCAGGGTAGGCAGATAGGTAGCTGGGTGGCCGGGTAGGAAGTTAGGTAGCTGGGTGGAAGGGTGGGCAGTTAGGTAGCTTGGTGGGCAGTTAGGTAGCTTCAGTTAGGTGGGCGGGTGGGCAGTTAGGCACCCGGGTGGGAGGGTGGGCAGTTAGGCAGCCGGGTGGGTGGGCGGTTAGGCGGCTGGGTGGGTGATTAGGCGGGTGGGCGGTTAGGCGGCTGGGTGGGTGGGCTGTTAGGCGGCTGGGTTGGTGGTTAGGCGGGTGGGCGGTTAGGCAGCTGGGTGGGTGGGTAATTGGGTGGGTTATTAGGCAGCTGGGTGGGCGGTTAGGCAGCTGAGTGGGTGGGCGGTTAGGGCTGGGTGGGTGGGCAGTTAGGCAGCTGGGTGGGTGGCTGGGTGGGTGGTTAGGCAGCTGAGTGGGTGTTTAGGCAGCTGGATGGGTGGGTGGTTAGGCAGCTGGATGGGTGGGTGGTTAGGCAGCTGGATGGGTGGGTGGTTAGGCGGGTGGGTGGGTGGTTAGGCGGGTGGGTGGGTGGGTGCTTAGGCAGCTGGGTGGGTGCTTAGGCAGCTGGGTGGGTGGGTGCTTAGGCAGCTGGGTGGGTGCTTAGGTGGGTGGGTGCTTAGGCAGCTGGATGGGTGGGTGCTTAGGCAGCTGGGTGGGTGCTTAGGCAGCTGGGTGGGTGGGTGCTTAGGCAGCTGTTTGCTTAGGTGGGTGGGTGGGTGCTTAGGTGCTTGGGTGGGTGGGTGCTTAGGCGGCTGGGTGGGTGGGTGCTTGGGTGGGTGCTTAGGCAGCTGGGTGGGTGCTTAGGCAGCTAGCTGGGTGGGTGGGTGCTTAGGCAGCTGGGTGGATGGGTGCTTAGGCAGCTGGGTGGGTGCATGGGTGGGTGGGTGCTTAAGCAGCTGGGTGGGTGGGTGCTTAGGCGGGTGGGTGCTTAGGCAGCTAGGTGGGTGGGTGCTTAGGCAGCTGGGTGGGTGGTTGGTTTAGTGGGGTAGGGGCCCGACTCCTATCCCCCCCTGCCTCACCTGGGGTCCGGGGTCTCCCCTCCTTTTACGAGCGGCAGGAGGTGCGGCATATTCAGCAGGCTCCGGCGGGATAATCAGAAGCTAGAGGTTCAGCTGCCCCGGGCTACGGTGTCTCCTCTGTATGCCATGCGTAATAAACCAGGAGGCAGTGCACGCGGCATACAGAGTAGGCAGCGTAGTCTGGGAGGCAGCTGAACATCTCGCTTCTGATTACCCCACTGGAGCCTGCTGAATATGCCGCACCTTCCGCCGCTCGTAAAAGAAGGAGGACCCGCCGAGGTGAGGGAGGGGGTGGGGAGGGAGGGGGGGAGGCCGCCCGGCAGTGTAATAAAAAAAAGAAGTCCTCTCAGGCAGCTGCGGGCCTCCTGTGACGTAGGGCTGCTGCGGGGCCCCATAGCAACGCTATGGCTGTTATCCCCATTGCTACGCCTCTGCAAACCTGTGAGATTCACAGGTGTAAAATTTAGATACTTACCTTGGTAGAACTTTTTCCCACAGGTACACTTTAAACCTTTTTTTTATGTGTACAGTTGACAGCTGCTGAGCAGATTGCAGTATGGTAGAATACAAAGTCAGTAATACAAGCAGCACCTCACATAAGATAATACAAGTTATATGAAATATGTGTTATGGATGTTGATCGCCTGTGCTCCTCATACTGTATTTTTTTCTTGCGCGGTTTGACCTTTCTGCTTTCTCTGATCCCCAAGACACTCCATATCGGGCCTTTGTGTCTTCAAAATGGAAATGAGAAAAACATATTCATAACAAGGTCCAGGACAAAAAGACAAGCCGTTTTAAAGGACATCAAAGAAAAATAATCTGTGTTTTTTAATCCATCAGAGTGAATTGCTGAATACATATCCTATGCCCTTGGCAGAAGGGTAAGATATTTTACCTTCCAGAATAGAATGATGCATTAAAATACATATAAATACTAAGCAAGGCACCTATCTGAAAGCTTATTTAATTCAGTATTTAATCATCCACTGTGGAGTTGGCACAGTATTTACAAGAAAATGTATGATAAAGTTGTGCCAGGTATTCTACAATGTGTATATATATATATATATATATATATATATATATATATATATATATATATATATATATATATGTATATATATATATATATATCTATATGTATATAATCAATACAATTGCATTTCTCACACAGGTGTGTGGTGTGTATAGTGTGGTGCTTTTTACAAATATATGCCAGTACGTACCGTATGTTTGCAGAATGTAAGACACACCTTTTCTTCCTAAAACTGAGGGGGAAAGTGGGCGTGTCTTATATTTAGAAGATATGATAAAAAGAGTGCGCAGGGTAGCAGCTACTGCATATTGCCGCTCCAGTCCTACTGATGTAGACGGGTTTCTTTTTTGCCTTTTCTCCTCCTGCAGCTGTGGATATAGTGGTACTCTGCGGCCAACTGCCACAATACAGCTCCAGGTCCTCCGCACTTCCTGGTGCCATACGTCCCTATTAGTGGTTCTGTTAGGGCCCGTTTCCACTATTGCGGTGCAAAGTCGCCAAATAATCACCGCTGACGAAATTGCATGCGGGTGCGATTCCGCATGCATTTTTGCCGCGATTTCGCATAGGTTAGGGTAAATGCGATTTTAACCATGTCCCTGCCTGTGTGCATTTACATTCGTTTATATGCAAAATCACACGTGAAATCGCAGGAAAAAACGCATGCCAAAACCGCATGCGATTTCACTATTAAATACATTGCGTGTGATTCGCCTGCATTCCACACGCAAGCGAATTCTGATGGCTCTGCCGTGCAGAAAAATCCTGCACAGAAAAAAACGCACAGGAAAACTGACAAGTGGAAATAGGTCCATCCACTTGTATTGCCTATGCGAATCCACATGCGGACAACGCATGCGGATTCGCGCTAGTGGAAACGGGCCCTTACTGTAAACTCAGTGGTGTGTATGCACCGCACGTCATGTGTGACCCCGGCTCACATGTGCTTCTGGGGTTACAGTAACAGAACCACTAATAAGGAAGTACCGCACCAGGAAGTATTGAACCCACAGCTATATAGCTGCAGGTGGCCGCAGTGCACTTCTATATATGCAGCTGCAGGAGGAGAAGAAGAATGCAAATATATCAGCAGGACCTGAGCAAGGGGGAGAGAAGAGCGGTGGCAGGAGGATGTGAGAGCGGAAGTACTGAAGTGTTAGTGTGGTGTAGTGTTAGCGTAGTGCACTGCAATGTAGTGTTAGTGCAGTGTAGTGTAGTGCAGCATAGTGTAAGTGCAGTGTGATGTAGTGTTAGTGCAGTGAAGTGTTAATGCATTACAATATAGTGTTACTGTAGTTTTAATTTAGTGTAGTGTTATTGTAGTGTAGTGTAGTGTTAGTGTAGTGCTGTGTAGTGTAGCTAAGTTGGTGGGGACAGCAGGGATTAGTGTAGTAGAGCTGGTCAGTGTGGTTCATATGGATTAGGTTAGAAACTGCTTGGGGGAATAAGTGCATAAGCTTGTATTAGATCAGTACAGTCATGTGATTTACATGTCAGACTAAACAGGTGGCTTTTCAGTTTTGATTTAAATGTGTCAAGGGTTGAAGCTGTCTTGATTGGGCATGGCAAGGTATTCCAAAGTGTAGGGTAGGGACAGCATAACGGTAAGCTCTGGCTCCAAAGGTTTTTAGTTGGACTCTTGGGGGCGGTCGTTATTAGATCCTTTTGATCTGAGGTTGTTGAAGGTGTGACACAGTTGAAACAAATCCTTTTGGTGCCCGCAACTTAGGTTGTGTAAAGATTGGATTGTTGTCATGCCAATTTTGAAAATGATTGTATGGGTAGCCAGTTTATTGAGCAAAGGATTGGTGTAATGTGGCAATGGCAGGGTTGGCTTGTTAACAGTGTTACAGCAGCAGTCTCTACTAGCTGCAGGCAGTGAAGGACTTTATTTGGAAGGCTTGCATAGAGGACATTACAATAGTCCAGCCATGATGTGATGAAGACATGAACTAGGGTTGGAAGATACTCTGAAGAAATGAGGTGCTTAATTTTTTTTAATATCCCTTGGGTGAAAAAAAAGAATGTCTCACAACAACTGAATTTTGATTCCTGAAGTTAATTTTTCCCCATCAATTAGTAAACCCAAGTTGTGCACAGTGTTGGAGATAGTAAGGTCTGCATTTCCTACCCCCAGTAGTGTTGGCTGAGAATGGAGCTGCTTTGCTGCTATGCGCTGACCTCCAATGACTAAAAAATCTCAGTTTCATCAGTATTAAAAATAAGCCAATTGTCATTCATCCACTCCTGAAGCTCAGCTAAGCATGTGTATTCCTAACAAAATATAGATCTGTTGCTAAGACTGCAAAGAAACCCAGTCTGAGCTTAGGCCTGGGGCCAACTACTAGGAGTGATTGTGATTGTGCCGGGAATCAAATGTTTTGTTGTTTGTGCCAACTACAACCATCCCCATCCAAAAATATAAACAAATAAATATGTACAATATGCGACATGCAGTCTAAGAGACTCCACAGCTCACATTTCATGGTCTGGTTGGGATACTGAATTACTACATTAGGAATTATGAACTTTGAGATTCATGAGCACAGCAATATTTATATTATTTAATTAACTTTATGAACTCTACTTTTACCTTGTTTTTCTGTGTAGACAAAATGAAAAAAAAAAAGAATATATTGACCTTTAACCATGAGATGTGTTTTTGTTTATGCAGAGAAAATTACAGCATCACATTTTGCCATTAAAAGGAAGTAGGACAGAAGCCAGGCATGGATCTGTGTAAATGCACAGGGTGCTTGAATGCAGATTTGTGTTTGATCCTGGTGTGATGAACTGGGGGCAATCATACAGAAATAAATACATGTCTCGCTCTGCATTCAAATCAGCCATTATGAGGTACAAAGGGAAATAATGTATTTTACTTATCAGAAGTCACACAGTGCCTTCTCGTTTGTATATAATATAATGTAAAAATAAATGCACAGACGTTCAGGCGGTGTATCAATTAATTAAGGGATTAACCCATTTTCTTCAACAGTTTTTTTTTTTTTTTTTTTCCTTTAAACATACAGGTATAGTAACACTAAGGATATACACAGATTTGAAGATACACAAGATGCAATCCTTCGCAGAGTTTTTGTTATATGTTGTTCGTGAAGATCATATTAAGCATTTTTCAATCTTCCTGTTGTAACAGAGTGACAACAGAATATTCTTCTTCAACACTCAACAGCTTTTCATAGACGTCCTGCAGCTAGATGTAGAAGCAAGAAAGCTTCTCCAGGTCAGGTATTGAACCTTTCTATTACACCACATGCCCTGAGTGCTGGATGTATATTGTTTTCTTATCTAGGTCAGCTCTCTTGTATACTCCCAATCATATGCTTTTCTCCTCCTATGACCAATATCTTCTCCCTTTCGTGTACAGTAACCTACCTTCCATGCATAGCTACCTCTTCTCCCCATTTGTAGCAGACCCCATCACATATGCAGACCCCAGTATATAACTCTCCTACTACAACCCCCATATGTTGCAGTCCTCCAGACCTCCGCTTTCATGTATGGAAACACCTTCTCCCATATTCAGAGTAGTCTTCTTCTTACACCCAAATGTAGGGTGGAGCAGTTTCCTTCCTGCATGCGGAGATAAGGCAACCTAAATTTTCCTATTTCATATGTATTTTCCTATTAAAATTTGCAGCACCTCCTTTCCATTGATAGCTCCAAGTATCCCTCCTCCATGTGCAACAGTACCCCATTTTGCAACAGCAAGCTGTGGAGAGTGGTAACCACCACTGTAAATCACTGAAAGCAGTCCAACACTCAACCCCCTTTTAACAGATACTATATCATGCCCCTCAACCCCATTTAACAAGGTCAGCCTAAATTCATCAATATAACAAGGTCAGTCTCATGCCACATATAAAAAGGATTTCTTCATGTACTCCACAAAACACGCACAACCATCATGCCCAACTGCTATTCTTGATGCAGTGCCTGCCTCAACCCACACACTCTACTCCTCCTTGTTAGAGTTGATGCCATCAGCTCTGGACTGCTGCATGTCAAATCATGTTGGATAGCGCTGCTTGTCATGCAACAGTCATACATTATTGCAAAGATTACCCAGTGATGATGGAAAAACATTGTGAACAAGATTGGAACTGAAAAGTAGGCAAAGACTTGTTTAGCATGGACAGATAACAATCTGTAGCGATGAGCGTAATGATGTAATTACAAGAAATTTTGCAAAATTACGATTATTTCTGTATTCGAAAACTTTTAATTTTGCGAAATTACGTAAGATTTTGCAGTTATGCAGAATTTCGTAATTACAATTGTTTTTCATAATTACGATAATTTTTGTAACAGGAAGGAATCTGAATTTCTTGTTTATCGTGGAAATTCGTCCGTTTTCGAAATTGTGTTTCAGTCCAGAGCCTCCTGATAGGTTTAAAGTGACAACACGTGCAGGGACCTTTGCATTATCAGATATTGCAAGGCCCAAAACCAAGTGTGTCAGCATGCATGACTGCTAAGTGCACCTTGACAAAGAGCACCTGTCTTAGAAATGGCTGCAGGTAGAGCCTCCTGATACATTTAAAGCAACAGCATGTGCAGGTGCCTTGTACTATCAGTAATTGCAATCAGTGAGTGACTTTCCTGAGTTTAGTATTTACTTGAATTTGCATAATTACTATTAAAAATGAAATTACATCCATTTTCGTAATTAAAATAACTATTTCTATAGAAAACACAAAATTAAGAATTTTTGCATTAACCATTTTAGTCGCGCGAAAGTGAGCTGCACGTCCGCAGCGGCAGCAGCTAGAGCCGCAGGGATGCGCTAGTCACGTCCCTGCAGTTTGAGGGGTCTGCAGGCGATCCTGCGGGCAGATGCCCGGCGCAATCAGGTGCTAGCAGGGGGTTGGCTGCAGGGGAAAAAGTCCCCTGTGCCAATCCGAGCATGTCCGCCGAGAATAAACACTGTTTTTGTTCAAAAATGTTGATTACTATGACATATCTAATAGCCAATGAATGGTGATACAGAACTCTAAGTCTTGTATATGTGCTATCAACCTTTACATGCATTTCAGTACAAAATCTGCAAGTACGAACATAGGGACAAAATATGGAGAATCTCACTAGAGCCATTGCCATACCATGATTTTTGTTACAGTTCAGCCTTTGCTGTGTCTGTACACAAATTCTTGTATATCGGATTTGTTCAGAAGTCAAAAAACAATAGGAACAAATCTTAGTTCTAAAATAATTCTCATATCGTCTCTGTCAAAATGAGAGAAAGAAGCACACTGTCAGCATTGTAAACCTTTGGGCTGCATACCAGCACATCTGTACATATCCCAAGATGCTGTAGTGCTTATTTGGCTGTTTACAGCTCATCCTGCACAAAATGACAGGGTGTTAATTTTGTCTTAGTTGGCTGACGCTGGGAGTTGCAGGAGATTAACTTCTCACCAAGCTTCATGACCTGGCAACGTTTCAATTTGGATATAGACAATGGGGAGGCAGCAGAGGACTGTATAATTCAAACTACTACCTCCTCATTGTTTCTAGCAGAAGGAGTAGACACGATTACAGGTGGTTGTAGTTCAGGGACCCTGAGCAGAGCAAGAAAATAAAAATCTGAAATTACCTGGGGTTTTCTCCAGCCCCCCATAGCCCACAAGGTCCCTCTGCGTCCTCTGGGTTCCCTCCATGGTCCCAATGCATGGCCCATCCGCGCACTGCCGTAAGTGTCTTTCATGGTACTCAAAATTATAAACTGTGCTTGCACAGGACACTTACGGCAATGGGCACATGATCAAGCCGGGTTCGTAGATGGGCCGCACATGCGCAGTTGTGCACGACTTTGTCCGAAGTCGTGCACCTAACAGAGCCACCAGTAAGTCCATGGAGGGGACCCAGATGATGCCGAGGGCCTCGCGGGCTACTAGTGGCTGGGAGAAGTCCAAGGTAAGTTCAGATTTTCATTTTCCTCTTCTGCTCAGGTTCCCTTTAACTAAGCCGTTTAAGTGGAGATCCAGGGCTAACTGAAAAGAAAAACTGCACAATATTTCCTCCTGAGACCTCTGTTTGAAATTTTAATTCACACAGAAAACCCAGATCATGGTGACCCAGAAGCACTAAGAAAGTATAAGGGGCTAAAATAGATTGAAAAACATTCTTACTAAAAAGCTAAAATATAATTTTGCCTTCTTAAAGAGGTGATTCAGTAGTGCACCACTGCTCTATAGCCCCCCGAGATTGGCAACATTATTTGTCGCCATCTCGGAGGTAAACACAGGGGAGAGGGATTCCCTGTTTAAAACATTCCTACAGGGTCTCCAGAGCTGCCATTGGGCAGCTCTCTCTCCCTGGCAGCACCCCCTGCCACTCCCCTGCCTCCCTGCACACTGTAAATGAGAGACAGTCTCTCATTCCAGCGTCATGACCCAGAGGTCACGACAGTGAAAGTGAGCCATTGCGGCGCACAGGAGCAGCGGGGAGCGGTGTTTTTTACGGATTCCTGATCCGCCCCTTAGGGCCAGATACACATCAAGATCCAAGTTTATTTAAATGGTAATTAGAGATTCAACCTTTAGTACTTTAACAGCAGATGAAGAAAACATGCAAGGATCTCATGCCACTTTTGCAACCTCGTATTAGCAATAGATGTAATTATTTTGGGTTCTACGGGAGAACAATACTTTACAAATGTTTTGTTGTTGTTGTTCTATGAACACAGGTAGGGTCTCTATAGTTGTCAGTGTATAAAATACTCAGTAAAAGTGGGATTAAACTCTGACATAATGTTCAATGAAAACGTGTTTACGTACTTTTTTTTACTACCCTTACAGTTATTGTTTGCTTTTGTGCACAAGTGTTATCGTCCATTTACAAATGATAAGTTCTCAAAGTACAGTTAACTGTTCTGAAAGCTGCCCTTGCATTTATTTGCATAGCTACTGTATTTATATATTATAATGTATCTAACAAAATTTCTTTCCTTTTTCACATTCTGCTAATCGTGCCAGGGATGTTTACTAATTGTAGCTTATAAGGAAACATAAACAATATGACTTCATCATCAGCTTTGGCTTTGGATATAAGCTTCTCCATGAAGAAGAAAGTGCTGTGTTTAACTGTCTGAATGCTGCTCTGCAACCATTTATTCTGGTAATAGGTATTATGCTGTAAATCGTGTTTTAGAGCAAAGCAATAATGCTGAATTTCATTTAACTTTAATGTTGTCATCTGTGAAAACAAAGTGGCATCAGTTAACAAGTACCGATTCTGAACCACTATAACGGTCCACACAAGTGTAAGAGAATGACATGCCATTGTCTCAATTACCAACTAGTCATGCATATCAGACCCTGGTAGATGCCTGGTGCCATTGGCCAGATGTCTGCCTCATGATGGGAGAAGGGATGTTGGAAAATTAGAGGAACTCAGCTGACAGAATCACATACAAAACTCAGGTATTTCTATGATAATATTCAAACCAACTGAATGACACTGGAAATTTCTTGACAAAGATGACACATAAACCAATTTTGATAACTAAATGAGGCCATGAAATTCTGTATTCTGTACAGGCTTATGCTATTGAATGATAACTGCGTCGTGAAAAATTGTAAAATTTTAAATTCATGTAAACACATAAAAATAAGTATGTTTCTTCCACTGTAAATGAGCTATAAATTACTTTTCTCCCATGTTGCTGTCAAATACAGTAGTTATAAGAAATGCCTGTTTTTGGACTGGTCCATCTCTTCATGGGGGATTCACAGTATTTCATTTTTTCTTTACAAAAGCACTCACTGGAAAAGATCTATACAAAGATGTAGCCTCCCCCCCCCAACTGTTTGTACACTAATTCTGGCAGTTGGACTGAGTGACTGCCATTCATTAAGTGCTTTTAAAACTAATGAAAACCCTGAGAATCCCCTATGATGAGATGGGCTAGTCCAAAACCTGTCAGCTCTGTCAGATTTCTACTGCCTACTGTAAGGAATAACAATATTGGAGAAAAGTAATTCATAGCACGTTTTACTCTGGGAGAAATTCACTTTTTAAATGTGTTTTCATGTATTTTAGTGGTCCTTTAAGAATATTAAGCACTATAGTCGTTGACAAAAATATTTAATTGCAAAGATTACCATCAGGCTACAGAAGTTTGACTTTTCCTATTTCTTTGAAATACAATAATCACAATAACTGAAAAGGAGGGGGCGTTTAATATGTTGTTATTATAACATTTTAACAGCATATGAAGAAAACACATGAGGAAATCATGCCAGTTTTGCAACCTCATATTAACAATAGATGTAAATATTTTGGTTAAGATATGACTGAAGCAAAGGCTGCGCGCTATAGTTCCCGGGCTCATTTATATACAGAGTGTTAGGTAATAGATTAAAATATTAAAATTGAAGAATTGCCTTTTAATTTTTTCTCTTCCTTTGAATTTATCACCAAGGTTCTCCACACATGGCACACATACCAAAGGGGTGCTTTAGTTGGGCTCGGGGTTACTTGAAAAGGTCATAGTCAATCCATTATATTACATTTTGAGATTAAAAAAAAAAGATAAACCATATGTAAATTAACCTCAATAAGTATATATATATATATATATATATATATATATATATATATATATATATATATATATATATATATATATATATGATGTTAAACAGCGCTTTCACGGCCAGCACAGTCCCAGTGTGTGAGCCGCATGTTACAGCCGCACTGCCGTTAAAACAGGTGAATCCCCTCCATTGCCATCCATGTATGTCAGCACACAGCATTTCAGGCTCCCAAGTGCACATGGCTCCCTACAGCTGATGCTGCACTGGTTTCCACTGCCCATGCAAGCCTGCAGCCCCAGCTCCAGAAGCCAAACATGTCAAGTTTCTAGGGTTGCCCCCGAGGAGCAAGACTCTAGGTGGTGCACGGAGGAAAGAGGGAGCTGATCATCAGAGCTTGGAGTGCCTCAGGGCTGAGGCAGGAATCAGCTGAGTTGGGGGTGAATGCCAAGTTGAGGTGAAGCACTGGCGTGGTGTCAGGCATTAGCAAGGGCCGCCATACGGACTTGCGATGTGCGGGGTGTCACATGGCGCTGGGCAGAAGTGTAGTATTCAGAGCAAGACGCACTAACTTTTTATCTTTACTTTTGGGGCAGAAAAGGTGTGTCTTATGGTCTGAAAAATAGAATAATTATGATGTACTTCTAAGCAATATGTATGTGTCCAGGGGTTCAAATGGATATTACTCATGATAGTGGTTACTTAGCCAATACAGTCATTAATAAAGGTATACAGACTGTAATAATGTTGAGAAACACTGGTTTATCAGACTTTTAACCTCCCTGGCAGTACAATAAATCCAGGTTTACAGTGGGAGGGACAAGTACCTAACAAATTGCAAATTGTTAGTGAAACTAACATCCTCCAAGTGGTAGACAGGTCATGTGTATGCTCATTGTGTATTTGAATCCCATGAGTGGGGTGTGCACTTTTTTGCAGGTAAGCACTCATCTGTTTTTAAGTAGCGCTGTTCATTTCTTTGCTATGTTTGATTGATTTATTTCTGGTCAGCTGCTCCCACTTAATAGTTTTCCTTTGGTGTATATGCAGAGCCTCTGTTTGGGTTCAAGGTGCGTTTGCAGTTTCTGGGGGGGCTCAGCGCATCTCTGAGCAGAGGCCATTCAGAGGCGGCCTGGTGATGCGCTGATCCCACTTTTTTTGCGCAATTCTCAATTTTACTGGTAGCGCGCCCAGGCTATGCATATGCATAGGTAGAATTTAGTTAGTGTTAGGTCCCCTCCCATGGAGGAAAGACTTCTTCGACAGTGGGAGGGACAAGTACCTAACAAATTGCAAATTGTTAGTGAAACTAACATCCTCCAAGTGGTAGACAGGTCATGTGTATGCTCATTGTGTATTTGAATCCCATGAGTGGGGTGTGCACTTTTTTGCAGGTAAGCACTCATCTGTTTTTAAGTAGCGCTGTTCATTTCTTTGCTATGTTTGATTGATTTATTTCTGGTCAGCTGCTCCCACTTAATAGTTTTCCTTTGGTGTATATGCAGAGCCTCTGTTTGGGTTCAAGGTGCGTTTGCAGTTTCTGGGGGGGCTCAGCGCATCTCTGAGCAGAGGCCATTCAGAGGCGGCCTGGTGATGCGCTGATCCCACTTTTTTTTGCGCAATTCTCAATTTTACTGGTAGCGCGCCCAGGCTATGCATATGCATAGGTAGAATTTAGTTAGTTTTAGGTCCCCTCCCATGGAGGAAAGACTTCTTCG
Organism: Hyperolius riggenbachi; assembly: GCF_040937935.1. Classification (NCBI taxonomy): domain Eukaryota; kingdom Metazoa; phylum Chordata; class Amphibia; order Anura; family Hyperoliidae; genus Hyperolius; species Hyperolius riggenbachi. Next base: position 106,723,411 of record NC_090651.1, read on the forward strand.
ACAGTGGGAGGGACAAGTACCTAACAAATTGCAAATTGTTAGTGAAACTAACATCCTCCAAGTGGTAGACAGGTCATGTGTATGCTCATTGTGTATTTGAATCCCATGAGTGGGGTGTGCACTTTTTTGCAGGTAAGCACTCATCTGTTTTTAAGTAGCGCTGTTCATTTCTTTGCTATGTTTGATTGATTTATTTCTGGTCAGCTGCTCCCACTTAATAGTTTTCCTTTGGTGTATATGCAGAGCCTCTGTTTGGGTTCAAGGTGCGTTTGCAGTTTCTGGGGGGGCTCAGCGCATCTCTGAGCAGAGGCCATTCAGAGGCGGCCTGGTGATGCGCTGATCCCACTTTTTTTGCGCAGTACAATAAATCCACCAGGGGGGCAGCACAGCATTTAATTTTTTTTTTAAAGCATGTAGCTAGTCTAGCGCTAGCTACATGCTTCCCCCCTCCCTTTGCTATCCCTCCCACCCCTCCGATCGCCACTGGCGCTTTTACCCTGCAGGGAATCCCGTTCTGAATGGGATTCCCTGTATGGGCTTCCCCGTCGCCATGGCGACAATCGCGATGACTTCACCGATGTCATCGGCATCGTGATGTCAGCGGGTGTTCCGATCCACCCCTCAGCGCTGCCTGGCACTGATTGGCCAGGCAGCGTAAGGAGTCTGGCGGGGGCGGCGCGTCGCGGCAGATAGCGGCGAATCGGCGGGTAGCGGCGGTGATCGTTATGCACACGCAGCTAGCAAAGTGCTAGCTTCGTGTAGCAAAGAAAAAATTATGGAAATCGGCCCAGCAGGGCCTGAGTGGCACCCTCTGGCGGCTTACCCCGTGTCACACACAGGGTTAGCACCAAGGAGGTTAAAGTACCAATACAATACACAACATTGTAAAATCACCTAATAAGAAGTATAGCTTATACACATGACACAAACAATCATAACAGCAGAACAGAAAGTTGTCCTTTCAGGCTTATAGTGGCAAATGTAGAGGCATATGTAATTCAAGAAACGTATTAAGAAAGGATAATAAATGGTTTATATGACACTGCTCTGTTTTATATCAGGCATGGATTGGGCAGAAACTTACAGTCATCTTTTCTAAAATAGCATTGATTATTGTGCTCTACCAGTAATGACAGAATGCTATACTAGCTAAACTTCTGAACACTTCCCTCCTTTTCTGTTTATTTAAATTTTTATTGACTCCCATCTGTACATGTGCTCAGTAACTTGGTTAAATTCCATGTAGGCATACAAGGTAACACGTTTGTGGTTTCAATCTACAACTTCCATTTATTTAAACTAAAACTAGAAGTGTGTGTGTGTGTGGGGGGGTGGAGGTGTTAACTGCAACTTTAAAAATACTATTCTAGTTAAAGAGTAAATAAGGTTTAGAATTTGTGGTGCACTGCCTGCACATTTACTGAAATCAATTAACAAAATAATGAAACTGTCTGTTATTGCTAAAATATGCATTCTGAGCAGCACGGCTTTTACATGTCCAAACTATTTCATCCAGCCAGCAATATCCCATTAAATAAGTACATGCTTGTCTTCTGCACCAAGCAGTGCTGCTTCACTGGCATTACTTGGCATTTGAAAGAAACTAAATTAAAATGTGAATGGCATCTGGTGCTACTCATTTTGTGATTTCATGCTATGTCAAAGATGCTTTCAAGTCCAAGGCCGGTCCAACAACCATGAAAATAGGGGCTTTTGTTTTACATGTTGCAGCCTCCATATTGTGAAAGGCTACAGTGTTAGCCAATTGATTTATTTACTTTACACATCCACATTTTTGTTCCATTTATGAATAGCCATTACTATGAATTAAACATATCCACGCTCCACTATTATTTCTCGTTTTCTATATATTTACTTAGTAAAGTAATTCTCTATTTTAACCACTTCACCACTGAGGGGTTTTACCCCCTGAGCACCAGAGCAATTTTCACCTTTCAGCGCTCCTTCCATTCATTCGTCTATAACTTTATTATTACTTATCGCAATGAAATGAACTATATCTTGGTTTTTTCGCCACCAATTAGGCTTTCTTTAGGTGGGACATTATGCCAAGAATTATTTTTTTCTAAATGTGTTTTAATGGGAAAATAGGAAAAATGTGGGGAAAAAAATAATTATTTTTCAGTTTTCGGCCATTATAGTTTTTAAATAATGCATGCTACTGTAATTAAAACCCATGAAACGTATTTGCCCTTTTGTCCCGGTTATAAAACCATTTAAATTATGTCCCTATCACAATGTTTGGCGCCAATATTTTATTTGGAAATAAAGGTGCATTTTTTTCAGTTTTGCGTCCATCCCTAATTACAAGCCCATAGTTTATAAAGTAACAGTGTTATACCCTCTTGACATAAATATTTAAAAAGTTCAGTCCCTAAGGTAACTATTTATGTATTTTTTTTAATTGTAAATTTTTTATTTTTTTTTAATTACAAAAAAAAAAAAATGGGGAGTGTGGGAGGTAATGAGTTAATTTTATGTGTAAAAGTCATTTATTTGTATGTGAAAAATGTGTAGGGTGTAGTTTACTATTTGGCCACAAGATGGCCACAGTAACTTTTTGTTTTAATGCGACCTCCAAGCTTCCTTCCGGAAGCTTGGAGGAAGTATAATGAGCATGGACACGTGAGTTTTTTCTCACAATGATCGAGCTGCCCATAGGAGAGCAGCTGATCATTGCGGGGCTTAGATCAACGAACGGGAATGGATTTTCCCGTTCATTGATCTCTGGGCGAGCGGGCGGCGGCGGTTTTACTAGCGGCGGGCGGCGTGTTTACGAGCGGGAGCGCGGGCAGCGTCGGGAACGTGGAAAGTACGTGTTTCTCCGTCCCTGGTTTTTAAAGGATAGAAAAAGGGGCGGAGAAATACGTACGCGCGGGGGTAAAGTGGTTAAAATGGCTATGAATAGTTCTTGTGTTATGACATAACTGAATTGCTAAAATAATAATAATAATACTAATAATATTAATAATACAAGGTTAGCTTATTTTAGCTTATATTAAGGAGAATTAATCTCCTTAATATGTATTAGTATTATAATTATTATTATTATTATTATTAACCACCTACATCTTCTGATGTGCTATGTGGAGTACATTGTTCTGTCACTAACTGCCCCTCAGAGAAGCTCATCCTCCGCCTACCATAAATAGTATTGTGACCTAGGGTATTATTATTAATTAATTATTTTATAGAACACAATCATGCAAACAATCCTTATTATACTCATCATGCATAAATATATAATGCTACAAAGTGTTGTTTTAAATATTTCTTTATTAAACTATATTCAATAGCTATGGCCTATATGGATGCTTTACATAAATGAGTTGTGAAATCAATTAATTATATTGAGATTGATGGCCTATATTTAACAGAATATACAGTATTTCCTATGCCTTATTTTGGATAATCAAATACAAACACTACACATGTACATGTACATCACTTGTGGCTGCTAGTGATGTAATTCTCATATACTATATTAACCACCCTGGCGTTCTGATTAAATCGCCAGGGTGGCTGCGGGAGGGTTTTTTTTAAATAAAAAAAAAACTATTTCATGCAGCCAACTGAAAGTTGGCTGCATGAAAGCCCACTAGAGGGCGCTCCGGAGGCGATCTTCCGATCGCCTCCGGCGCCCAGAATAAACAAGGAAGGCCGCAATGAGCGGCCTTCCTTGTTTTGCTTATATCGTCGCCATAGCGACGAGCGGAGTGACGTCATCGACGTCAGCCGACGTCCTGACGTCAGCCGCCTCCGATCCAGCCCTTAGCGCTGGCCGGAACTTTTTGTTCCGGCTGCGCAGGGCTCAGGCGGCTAGGGGGGCCCTCTTTCGCCGCTGCTCGCGGCGAATCGCCGCAGAGCGGCGGCGATCAGGCAGCACACGCGGCTGGCAAAGTGCCGGCTGCGTGTGCTGCTTTTTATTTCATTAAAATCGGCCCAGCAGGGCCTGAGCGGCAGCCGCTGGCGGTGTTGGACGAGCTGAGCTCGTCCAGACCGCTTAGCTGGTTAAAAGAATTAAGCTTGTGCATGTTTTGCCGCATTTAATAGAACAGGTCTGCTTCCCCAGAAGAATCAAGCTAATTTCAAATAAATGTTATAATCCTAAAGGATCGTATCAGCCATATAAAGATACCATATAAGGCAAAGCTAGAAATTGCTACATGGGAGTCTCACTTACTGTGGATCAGGGGTCTCAAACTCAATTTACCTGGGGGCCGCAGGAGGCAAAGTCAGGATGAGGCTGGGCCACATAAGGAATTTCACAATCGCGGCGTATCGCCGCCTCTGCCCGCCCCTCTCACTCTTCCTTCACAGAGAGGGGCGGGGAGTGGCGGCGATCCGTGCGGCGAATGACGTCAGGAGGGGCAGAGCTGAAGCTGAAAGCTCTGCCCCTTCCAGGAAATGCCAGTGGATTGCCCCCCGGGCGATTTGGGGGCTCTGCAGCCCTCGTTTAGTGGCGGGGATGCGGCGGATTACTTGGGAGCACTGAAGCGAACTATAAGGAAGCTTTTGCCAGCGAGGGCCACAAAATATTGTATCGAGGGCCGCAAATGGCCCACGGGCCGCGAGTTTGAGACCCCTGCTGTGGATGGTGGTCATGGGATCAATTCCAAATGTGTAAGGTTGGAAACAAGAGGGGAAACAAGGCTAGAAATTTCAGAGATTAATAGCAGGCTGACAATTTAAATTCAGACATATTTTTAGTAACGTTAAATTAAAAATGGACTTGTGCAGCACTAGAAAAATTAATTTAATTAACAAACCAAAAATTATATTGTATAGAAAAATCTTAACCGCTTCTTAGCTTGAAATTTAATATACAAAAAGTAACCAGTCTTACTGCATCAAAGTCTGTACGATAGTGTTGTTGTTCGAATTCTCATCTCTGTTAACCCAAAAACCACATGGTGGCGCAAATTCTGCACTCCCATAGTGGAGTCACTTTCCTTCTGTGTCGATCAAGGTTGTGTGTGTATCTGGATGATCTCATGCAGAATTATTTTTAGGGAGAAAGATACCTGCGAACTTCCATCCAGCGCAGCTCCTGCTGCTTACTGTAAATTTCAAAATAATTGTAAAAATAATATATAATTACATTTTGGAGAGTAGAAGGATACATCCTTATTTAGAATTAACAGGTGGGATATGAACTCTAGCAGCATCAGTATCAAAACTATAGAACCATTGCATCTTTTAACACACAGAAGGGCAAAGGGGTCACTGTTAGATGTACTGAGGCCTAAAATGATAGAAGCATTATCATTAGATCCATAAGAGTCTGAAGAGTTTGTCATAATTTATAGCTGCATGAAGGCTTCGAGATAACAGGAATTACCTCTTCATGCAATGACGCTTGATATGCAGCATTACTGTCTAGTTTGTCAATTTCTTTCTTTCAGATTTGAGTCTGAAGACTGGAGCCAATATCTGCAATACTGACAGTGCAAAGTTATATTGGCAAGCTTATAATGCACATGAAATGTCCCCTTCCTCAGAGCTGCTAACCAACTGCTTGTCAAAGCCCTGAGGCTGGATGAAGAGGGAGAAAAAGGCCACCAAACCTGTCACTTCCTCTGCACCATACCAGCCAAAAATGCCTTTCCACATTGGGGTACCTTTCAAGGGAAAGTAGCAAAACCTACTCTTTGCAAAGCACCCTTGTCTTGATGTCTGATGCAAACAATTGCAAAGTCAAATGAAAGCACTGATGAAGTTTACTGTCAGGACTTTACAAATGATGATGTCTGACATTGATGAAAATAAACAGAGGAGACAAGGTAGGTCATACCTGCATAGCACAAAGAATGTACACAAATTCAGAAATATAGGAATAAATCAGTCAAATGAAACATAACACGTTCAGAACAACTACGAAAAGTAAAAAACAAACAGAGAAGTCCTGAGGTGACGAGTGGTACTGCGGCTGAACGGAGGAGCTGACAGGACGGCAAAGGCAGCAATTGGACTGTGGAGTAGGTGAGTTATAATCTGGTACTGTTTTTCTATAAATATGTTGATTGCGGCATCAGGAGTACTTTAACCACTTCGGGACCGGCCGCCTAACCCCCTTAAGGGTCAGGGCATTTTGCAGTGGAGGGGGGTGCGCGCATTTGGGGGGGTCGGGAGGCCGGATCCCCTCTGTGGCTGGCTGGGAAAGTCCCCCATGGTGGCAAGTGTCCCCCCTGTAGCTGGCAGCCATCACTTACCTTCCAGGCTCCAGCGATGAGCCGCAGAAGCCACCTCTTCTCCGTCCGGCATCTCCGCTCCAAATGACGCTCAGTTCGGGTCGCGACTTGATGACGTCATCAAGCCGGGACCCGGCGCTGACGTCAGATGGAGCAGAGATGCCGGCCAGAGCAGAGGGGGTGCCGATCGTCGCTGGAACGGCAGTGAGGTGAGTGGATCCTCTTCTTTTCCCCCCTGCCGCCGCCGCTGTCAGAGTGATCACTATGATCTGACGGCGATCGTAGTGATCACGTGATCAGCAGCCATACGCGATGGCTGCTGATCACTAGGGGGAGATGCCAGCTGTCATATGACAGCTTAATCTCCCCCTCTTGGGTGCGCACGATCGTGTCGGGAGCGGTGCTTTAGCGCGGATGTTGAATCAACGTCCGGTCAGAACGGTACCACAACCTGCCGGACGTTGATTCAACCTGTGGCGGTCCCCAATAGGTTAAGAGCAGGATACTTTTGTTTGCTTTCTGAACAGAATAGGTAGAGTAGGGGTAAATCCAAAGGTTGGGACCTCAGCATGGAGAGTGGGTCCAGTACAAAACCAGTGAGCCCACTCAGTGGTATAACTACAATTCATGGAGCCTTAGCAAAACTTTGATGCCCCCAATGTTCATACCCCTTCCCTTGCCTCCCCTTGGTGCCCTTCACCGCCTTAGACCCATGACTCACAAGGGTCATAAACAACTGTGCCCATCATGATCTTCACACCCATTAAAAGTTGAAAATAAGGGCTTGTAATTACTGATTACTAATATACACAAAAAGATACAAAATACAACTTTATTTGCAAATAAAATATGCCACCACACATTGTACTAAGGACATCATTTAAATGCTGTAATAACCAGGAAAAATGGGCAAATAAATGTGAATGTTTTATAGTAACACATTTTATTTTTGAACTATAATGGCTGAAAACAGGGATGGTCGTAGTCAGCCAACTTCGCTATGCTGGAAATACGCGTAGTGTTTCGCAATTACGCTTAGCCAAACTACCGCTTCGAAATCAAATAATCGTTTTGTATGCATTTCGTAGCGCGTTACAATATGCAATTATGCGTAGTGCGAAGCGTAGTGTATGCGGATGCTTATGCCCACATGCAGAAAATTTTACTCATTAATTCCTTCTTAAATGCTTATACAGGGAACTCTTCTATGCGTACATTCCTCTTTCCAATGCGTACATTTGTAAGCATACAATCGCACACGGAAAATTAGACGCGAGCAACGCATTCACAATACACATCATAACTACACATAGTGGGCGTAAGCTACGCGTAGCGGCACTTCGCTACGCATAAATTCGTAACCGTAATTTTGAAACTTCACCTATGAGCTACGATGCGTAGATGTAAACTACGATGCATAAATTCGCACTGGCGTAGTTTCTGCTTATCCTTGGCTGAAAACTAAGAAATAATTATTTTTTCGCTGTTTTCTTATTCTTTTAAAAATGCATACAAAATAAAAGAATTCTTAGCAAAAAGTACCCAAAGAAAGTCTATTTTGTTTCGCAAAAAAAACCAATATATAGATAATTTTGTTGTGAAAAGTAGCGATAAAGTTGTTAGTGCATGAATGAGAGTAGAGCAATATGTCCAAAGTGGTTTAATTTTTAAAGGAGTTGTGCGATTAGAAGAGAAATACGAATTCAGATTTACTCACCTGGGGCTTCTACCAGCCCCTAGAAGCCTCTGAGTACCTTCCTTCAGCTCCAGTTTTCTCCAGCCTTGATGGGTCAGTGGTTTCTGTTTCTGCATCACTCTCAGTGATGGGAGCGCTGTCACAAGCAGTGTTTGCACAGAAGCCACAATTCCTTTTAGAGGATGACAGCAGGATGCTGGAGAAGATCAGTTCTGTGGTGAGGGACATAGAGACTTCAAGGGGCTGGAAGAAGCCCCGGGTGAGTAATACCACATTAGTGTTTCTCACCACGCCACTCCTTTAAGGGGGAATAACCTGAGGTAGGGAAGTGGTTAAATCCCAGAAGAATGAACACAACTACCCTAATTTGCATAAGTACCTCAGTAAATAAGTCCCACATATTTCAGGTATCCACTGAAAAGCATGGTATTAAATAAAATAAAGCAATGTGCTTACCGAGCCTCCCTAGAAGCAGCCACACACTGCGAGCATGTAAGGCAACCTCCTCCTTCTCCCTCACGCCGCTGATATGAATCACTCGGTAAGCACATTGCACCTTTCTCTTATTACATATTTATGCATCATAGTATGACACTGCCTGTGTATGCACGACTTTTTGCACAGGTTCAATATTTATGAACGTTTTAATGTATTGGCATGTAGCACTTTCATGTGCTGAATTTTGCGTATTGTGATAGATTGGATTTCTCTTATTGCATGGGTTGTCTACCCCAATGATTTTTCACTGTGAATTTTTAGTATAGCGTTGGTCTTTCTCCCTCCTAAGGACTTTATAAATTAATTCACTATTTTCAGCTCCGGGGGGATTTCTGACGACAGATTCCGAAGGTGGCTTTTAAATGTTTTTAATTTTATTGTTGGATAAGTCCTTAATAAATGCTTGATATTTTTTCATCAATTGTGGATACTTTGGTGTGACCTATTATTCATTTAGTCTCTATAGAGGGCATCTTTCCTTATGTTTGCCGCAGTTGTTTATAGCCCTTAAAAGGACACTATTATGTGTCAAGGTTTAGCTGTAGTTGTTGGAATAACACCAGCCAGGGCACTATATACATAGAGTTTGTGTGTTCTCCCCTCGCCTGCATGGGTTTTCTCAGGGCACTCCAGTTTCCCTCCAAAAACATATGGATAATTGGCCTCCCCTAAATTGGCCCTAGACTACTATACATACACTACACAAACATACATAGACACATAACTATGGACGTGATTGGATTGTGAGCCACTCTGAGGGACAGTTAAGTGACAAGACAAGATATATATATATATATATATATATATATATATATATATAGATAGATAGATAGATAGATAGATAGATAGATAGATAGATAGATAGATAGATAGATACACACACACTAGGGAGAGGCTACATTTTCCACAGAACAGCAGGTCTACATAAACTTTCACACAATACAATGGAAAATTCACACTGGTAATGAATGAGCATTGTATGCCACTGAATATTCTACATTTTATCAATAAAGAATATTCTATGACTTTTTATGCATAATAAACTGAAATTTACATATTTTCTAGACAGAGAGAAGTGCTAAAGTTTACAAAGATCAAAATTCCCATGTCAGAAACTTTACTACGCATGTGGTAGAAAAATATTTTTTTTTTATTGGCAATTCTAAAAATGAATTGTCACTTTGCATTCATGCAGGAAGGCAAAGATTCTGCTGACTTCCAACCATCTGTAGCTAGTGAAAGGGTTCAACATATTTCAAGACTCAAGCTCTACAGCAGATTCTTTGCAGCCTTGAAGGGAGGGAGGCAGAACAGCTTAATTAATTAACCTGTCTTTCAGAATGATAACAAGATAGTGGCATATACTGAAAAAAATGACATTTATGCAATGAGTAAGAACTTGAGATGCAGAATATGAAATGTGAAATTTAATTTACCGCACCTACTATTGTATTCATTAGAAAATGTGGAAGGCTACATTTTAAATGGATATATGCTTTTTGATAAAATGTATTCAAGATATCTATGCTACATAAACCAATGTGTTATTAAAAAAAAAGGTTTTTTTTTCCATTTCAGTCTGTAGCCAGCTGTAATTTTTTTTTTAATTTTCACATTTCCAATCATAAATCTACATTTCTGATCAGAATTCGGAAATCAGAAAACAGAATTCTGCAAAAATCCGATTTACCACAACATGGTAATTTTAGCGCAATCATAGAACTTGGACGCATTGGACCGATCAGAGACTGCAGAATTTTTCTGCACAATAACAGATCACCTCAATAATTTTAGACCAATCACAAGACCATTTTTTTTCATTTTTGCATTCTTTGGTGCAAAATAATGACTAATAAAAGACACCTAGGAAATTGGAAAAATGTAAAATCGGAAATCAGAAAAACAGAGAATTGAAATAAGAAATATAGAAATTGATATTAGTGGAAATTGAAATTTTTGTGCAATGAGAAATGGACATGTTTGACCTTCCCTAATAAATAGGTCTCTTATTTCCAACTTGCCCAATCTGCTCCTGATTGATAACAAAATACATTTTGTGAAGTAATGATGTGAAAATCAATCCTCATCAGTCATCAATCCAGAGCAGTTTTGGACAAGTACAACTTCCCATCAGATTACCCGTTGGATCGTGCGTACGTAGCATTAAACACAAATTACCCTATTACCCTAAATGCACATATTAGTGTGCGAATTTTTCATTTTACAAGCTTGTCTTGATTCTTTTCAGACATTGGCCTTTATCCAATTACCCTTTTTGTCCTGAGTTTCCACCCAGAAGACAGTTCAGCACTCAGCAACTGAAAAAAAATAATAAAAAGTAGGCAAAAAGTAATAGGGTTTATTGAATATTTTCTTGCATGGTGGGAGTTTTAAAAGTTTTTTATTGGTACAGTTTGAAAATATTTCCCTGGAAAACACTCAAGAAAAAGTTAATAGGATATGGGCCATTGCCTTTTGAAACTTCAACTAACTAGTTAAGAAGAAAATCATCTGTTTGTTATCTCACCCAGGGCTGAGACACACTGCAGAGTGCTTTTCAATCCATTTACTTTCATTAAAATTGCATTCAAATTACAGCAAAATTGCTGCAATTTGCGATTTTTTTCTTAAATAATCAGGTTTGCTGTGCTTTTGCCGCAATTTAAATGCAAAAATGCAATTTTAAAAAATGCTAATGCAGCCATGAGGGATCTAAACATGCTTTGCAGTGTGTCTCAGCACAGTCTAAAAACAGTTTAAAAAAGGGAGATAGTGGTAGAACTACCTCCCCAAACAAGACTTGATTTTGTTGAATTCCAAACAAAAATTGGTTTTATTTGACTACTCCATCAACTGAAAATAAACAGTAACTGGAATGAGTGCAGTTCAAACCAAGTGCCTCATCCAGTTAGAAATGGTCTTTGACTAAAGATAATTTGGAAGCAGAACATATCCTACATTCATTGAGGTTAAGCCTGTGCTTGTCACTGTTTAGGTCACAAAAATTATGAACAGTTGAAGGGTTTATTGGACACTTTCATCAGCTCACACATTAAATAAAAAAGAGAGTTTATCCCCAAAAAAAGAATTATTTTTCCCAACTGTACCAGTCCTGTTAAGGTGGTTCACTATGTACAAAGGCCTCATCAAGTAACATTTGGTAGAGAAAATTCATATATCTCCTTACTAAACATCACGTAAAAAGGAAAAGTCTACAAGAAAGACAGTTTGCATGATAGTAAATACAGTATATATGGATCAAAAATTTCACCATTAAATCTATTTATTTTTTCACACATCTCTAAACTAAATGGAAAACATTTATTTCACAGATATTGAACTCAGGGCCAGAGAAAGTAAAGCAGTATGTCTGCAGATTCTCTTTCAAATTGCTTTATTGAAGATAATAATTGCATACAAGAGTACAAATAAACGTTTATAACACAAAGTATAACAGTCAATCCTTCTGGAAATAGGTATTTCCAAACTGGTACAACATGTAGAAGGCTTAACATAAATGTAACACAAACATGTATTAAAGTAGTATCTGGGGTATATAACATTTAATTATAATCCTGTGGGTTGGCTTGGGTAATGACAAAAGAAACACTTGGCTATTCTTAAGTGGGTAGACGGGGGCCTAATAAGATTGAGATGAGAGTTTTTCCTAGAATCAGGAGCGAGATAATATTATCCATATAATGTTTTTCCCCAATTGTTGACTCATATGGGACCCGTATTCGGAATTCAGCCAGGGATACCAGATATCTAAATAACGAGAGGTCTTATCCAAGAGTAGACTGGATAGATACAGTATTAATGTATACAGATATTATTTATTTTTTTAACTAGATTCTCCCAAGGGAGTGATTTGTCTTTCCATAGCATTGCAATTAAAGATTTTGCTGCCGTGTTGATTTTCAATAATAAGAGGTTTTCATTTTTGTTCAGATTAAACAATGGGTAGTTCAGTAAGGAGTTAAACCTGTTTGGGTAAATACTTCTTCCGATGACTGAACTCACCCATTCATAAATTCTACTCCAGAACCTTTGGGAAGTTGAGCATTCCCACCAAATATGTTTAAAATCCCCGGTGGTGTTGCATCCTCTAAAACAGTTCGGGTTTTTGTCTGTGGAAAATTTAGAGTACTTGTCTGGGGTGAGATGGGATCTATATAAAATCTTAAGAGACGTTTCTATGAGTGATACATTGGGAGAGCATCTAGACATATTATTCCATATGACTCTCTATTCATCCTCCGATATGGTTCTAGGGGTGTCTCTTTCCCAGGCTTTTTGTGATGATGTTTTGGAGAGTACATTGCCACCAGAGATAAATTTGTAAATTACTGAGATAATTTGTTTAATCGGTTGATTTTTCTTATGAAGCGTTACTAAGAAAGTTGCATGTAGTATTGTGGTTCTGAGATTGGAAGTGGCATAATAGTGATACATTTGACAATATCTGTGGTATTCTTTTAGGGGAATTTGATAAAGTAATCTTAGTTCTTGGAATGTCATGATGTTCTTTTTGCGAGTTACATCTTTAAATTTAGAAATGTCTGCAGATTCTATAGAGTATTGGATTACAATTAGAAGGGTTAAGTGGAGACAATAAAAAAATATGTAAAAATAATGACTAAAATTTCAAAATCTTTATGTCCTGCACTAGGTATATATCACCCAAAGCAACTCACCAAAGTCTGGGCTTGCAATAGCCCCATCTGTTTAACATGTTACACTGTCTCCTTCCCTTTTTTGCATAATTTATGTTTCCCTACCATCATAGCCCATTGTAAACTGTATGCACAAGCACAGAAGAAGGAGAGAATTCAGTATTTTTTTTTAAATAGTTGCATCAATTCTCCTTAAAAACTGTGGTGCAAACTTGTATGTAGCCTTAGATAAACTCCTGCTGATGTAATGCACTTAAATTATCTAAATAATGACTGTAAGGAAACAGGAGACCCACAGAAATGCATGGGATACCATCCGCTGGAAAATAGCTAATATTAGATGTACACGTACAATTACACTAACAATTTTTGTTTTTACTTTCCAACACAAGTCATGGACTGACTTGATAAACCTATTTGTACAGATTGTTAGGTAGATATATCACTACCCCTTATTTCACAAATTTGTATCAAAAATCACATAAGAATAATGATTTTATTCGAGGGGTGTAGCTTGCTAGCTACACCCCACTTTCAGCATACAAATTGCTGCCTACTAATAAACGACACAAAGTGGGGGGGATAGGCAAAGACACCCGCTTATTTTCCGCTTTTATTTTAACACAGCTTATTTTCCTTTTCTGAAACAGTTTTTAACTTTTTAATTATTTGTATGTGATTTTTGATACACATTTGTGCAATAAGGGGGAGTGATATATCTACCTAATAATCTGTACAAATAAGGTTTATCGAGTCAGTCCATGACTTACGTGTTGCAAGGTTTATTTCCCAGTACACCACTCGGCATTGTTTCAATTACATTTTATTTTTAAAAAGTTATGTACAGTGCCAATGGATGGCTGCTACATTGTTCAAAGGCCATTTCATTCTTTAGAGAATTCTTTGGATATTCCTGGTTTATTTTTAGAGTAAATACTGGTTTGGATGCTAATTATACTATAAAAAAGAAAGAAAGAAAACAGCCCATAACATTTCTCACTACAGCTACCTCAAGAAATATTTATAGAAATAAAAATACAAAAACAATCCTAATCGCAGTACACGTAAGACAAAACAATAACAGTTGCACTTAATTGAAAATATATTTTATCTGTGTGTATATCAGAGCTTATTCTTAAAAGCAATATTCAAGTTTTTTTTTCCAGTAAAATCCAAAATGAGTCTTTTAAAAACAGCCCCTACCTCTCCCTTTTTTTTCTCTCTCCCTCTCTCAACATTTTCACCTTCACAGTTGAACTAGCTGTGAAGGTGGAAGTTCTAGCATGATGCAGAGCAGCATGAAGCACATTGGTGAGAGCTGGTAATAGAGGTAATTTAACCATCGCATGTGGCAAGTGGCCAATGCCTGCTTATATACGGATACAATTTTTTGACAGGTAAAACTTAGTCTTGCTCTCACCTGCTCATCCCTGTCCATAACCACACCATATCAAAAGTATGCTGCATTTGAAAAACTTAGGTGCCAGATCACCTGGTCACCTTTTTCTTGTGACCTGGTCAGAAAAAAAACATGTGGAAAACAGTAAAAAGCAGTCAGGGATTCTTACTTTTACCCAATCTAGAAAAGAAGAATGTTTTGTTATTGTGTCTATCACTCTTAGGGAGATTTTTTCACTTCCTGCCTGAGCAGGAAGTGAGGAAGTGATGCAATTCCTCAATTAGACATGGAAAAGCAATACAATTCCAATAGGGGTTTTAACCGGTTACCGTACTACTCAAAACTAACAATTTTTTATATTGTAATATAGCTTTCAAATAATACAGTGTATATTTAATCTTCAAATTATAGGGTAGCAAAGCAGTTAATAATACTCATTTGCAAATCATTTTGTTATGAATTGACAATATGAATTCCTCTTATAAGAAAAAAATAAACCATGCTTCTACATAAATAGGGCCTATTTGTCTTTTAATTTCCCAGAGGATGTGCACCAAACTCTTGTTAATATCAACATGAACAAAAAAGTGATAATAATGCATTCTGTGACACTGCTGGATAGAATTCAAAGACAACATTTATATGCATCGACATAAACGGACATTATGACCCTGCTTATGTTAGGAGAATTTACAAAATTGTTAATTAGAAGTTTGGAATGGAAGCAATAGACTTTTGTTGTTCATCATTAAAAAACAAAGATGGGATAAGTATCATGGGAATTTTAATACATTGATGGCTAAGATCTACAGTCAGGTTATGAA
This sequence comes from Hyperolius riggenbachi, assembly GCF_040937935.1. Lineage (NCBI taxonomy): Eukaryota > Metazoa > Chordata > Amphibia > Anura > Hyperoliidae > Hyperolius > Hyperolius riggenbachi. The sequence continues at coordinate 106,738,716 of NC_090651.1, forward strand.
TCACTAGCAATTGTACATAATGTTAGGTAATATGCACTCTTTATTGTGAGTTACAGAACTAACTTCACTGAAGATAACACATCTTTTCCTTACAGATGTTAATTGCAAATTATTGCCACTTGCTGACGGGAAAGTAACTTCCTGCTAACTTAAATAAAAGCCAATGAAGTGATTACGTTTCCTAACATGTATTATGAATCTTAAAGGGAACCTAAACTGAGAAGGATATGGATGTTTCCTTTTAAACAATACCAGTTGCCTGGTAGTCCTGCTATTTGCTGCAGTAGTATATCTGGATCTCACACCTGAAACTAGCATGCAGCTAATCCAGTCTGACTTCAGTCAGAGCACCTGATCTGCATGCTTGTTCAGGGGCTGTGGCTAAAAGTATGAGGGACACAGGATCAGCAGGAGAGGCAGGCAATTGGATTTATTTCAAAAAGGAAAAATCCATATCCTTATCCTTCTCAGTTTAGGTTCCCTTTAATATTACTACAAATATTTGTATCCTTCTGAAGTTATGGGTGAATATGTCAATCAAGGCAAATCTATTATTAGGTCACCAGGATACATACCATTTATAATACATACCAGTGGACACTATTTAACCTCCCTGGTGTTATGATTATTTTCAGGTTTACGGTCTAAAAGCGGTCCAATTTTTTCACAAGCTTTTAGACCCTAAAAACAAGAAAAAAAATCCATATAACTCGCCCAGGCATAGGTTTACTGCTCTGAGCATTGAATTTCCATTGCGGATTTCCATTCCGAGGGATTACCGCTGAGAAGGTTAAGAATGTAGCTGAAGTTAACACTTTTTTTATCCCTATGTCCTTTAATTTACCCTATATGCACTATGCAAACTCCATCATTCTTATTAAAGCGGTATAAAACTCTGGCATAATATTCAATGAAAACTACATTTCCTACTTTTTATATCCCATACAGTTATCATATTTGCTTTTGTGCATACGTATTAGTATTCATTTAGAAAGTACAAGTTCCCAAAGTACAATTTGTTTTCTCTGAGAGCTGCCATTACATTTTATTCATAACTGGTGTATTTATATTGTTGCATTTTATTCATAACTGGTGTATTTATATTGTAATGTACCCAGTAATGATTTCTGAGTAGCTGTCTGTGTTCTGGAGTGTCTGCATTGCAAGATAATGTTTACATTCCTCACTTGACACAATTAAGTAAACACAAGATAATGTTAAACACAAGATAATCACTAGTTTAGATGCGTCTGTCCCTGCAGGGAGCTTAAGTAAGTCATGTGTTCAACTAGTTGAATGTTGTTCTAGTATAAAAAAGTGGTAGTATATAATATGCTGTTAATAATCTTTTAGAGCAAAGAAGAAATGCTGGGTTTCATACTGCTTTAAAGAGAGTCTGAAGCGAGAATGAATCTCGCTTCAGACCTCATAGATAGCAGGGGCACGTGTGCCCCTGCTAAACTGCCGCCATCCCGCGGCTTAACGGGGGTCCCTTCACCCCCAAATCCCCTCGTTTCAGCGGGGGAGCGCTTCCTGGTTGGGGCAGGGCTAACCACCGCAGCCCTGCCCCACGCGCGTCTTTCAGCGCGTATCTCCGCCTCTCCCCCGCCCCTCTTAGTCTTCCTTCACTGAGAGGGGCGGGGGAGAGGCAGCGATGCACCGCTGATAGACGCGACTGGAGGCAGGGCTGCAGCCGTTAGCCCTGCCTCCAGGAGCGACCAAGTCTGCGACCAAGTGTCACAGTGGGGGGTTTGGGGGAGAAGGGACCCCCGTTTAGCGGCGCTATAGCAGCGGTTTAGCAGGGGCACACGTGCCCCTGCTAACTATGAGCCCTGAAGCGAGATTTATTCTCGCTTCAGAGTCTCTTCAAAGGAACACTATCAAACCAAATGTTCTAAAATGACAATGTATAAATATTGTAGCTGTACAAAGTAGCTGTGTAAACATTTTCCTACTGTTCATGTTAAATATCAAAAGCTGTAATTCATTGTGTGTAGATTTTAGTTCATTTGGAATGTCTCATTTGCATTGCATGCTAAGAACAGTGTCATATTGAAGCAGAGTTATATGAAATGCTTCTGGTGTCAGGTTTCACACAATATTACAAATGTTTATGCTGCACATACAATACATTTCCTCTGCTTTCTGCAGATAGCTCTCATTTGCATAGGTGAATCACTGCAGTCGGACATGCTAAGAACAGTGTCATATTGAAGCAGAGTTATATGAAATTCTTCTGGTGTCAGGTTTCACACAATATTACAAATGTTTATGTCACACATAAGATTCATTTCCTCTGCTTTCTGCAGACAGCACTCAGAGACAGGCAGCTGCAGTGAGAGCTTTCTCTCACACTAACATATGTAGTGTGAGGGAATCCCCCTCCTCTCATGGATCACTGGCCCATCAGATTTGACAACACTGATGTGTGAAAGGAATTTGATAACAGTAAACAAAGAGATAAGCATTCAATGTATACACCCGTACTTAACAGACTTCATAAACTATTCCTGTCTCAATTGAAAAAAACATGTTAATCGATAGTATTCCTTTAATGTCTTTAAAGGATACCAGAGCTGAAAAAAATAAAAAACATGGGTGTATGACATTTATGCACATGGCGTAGTGATGACATACACATGCGCAGAGCGCTCCCGGGCCACCCCGACTCCAGTGCCTTAGAAGAAGATCCCGGGGTGCTTTCAGGTACAATGCGGGGGGGGGGGGCAGAGAGGAGAACAGGGGAGCAGTAGGCATCAGCACAGGTGACAGTATATACCTGCTCCCCCCGTTTTCTATGTTTTTTTCAGCTCTGGTATCCTTTAAATGCTTGACTGGATGTTTCAGAGACAATACATGGGTTCTGATGAAGAGCCTTTTCATCTATGGCTCTGCTAAGGCAGTATGAAAGGCCTAGGAAACCATTGTTTAAACTCATACCACAATAATGGGCCATTATACCAAGAGAAAAGAATGCTTTAGCGATCTTTCAGTAAGAGAAACAGAAAGAGAAGATGTATTTTGAAATTAACTGCAATAGCAGAAAACATTAGAGTTCCCTAAAGCACAACAATAATCTTTTCTTTTTTTTTCTTTTACATATACTGTATATGTGAAAAACATTTGCTTAATGCAGATACGCTTATGAATTCTTGCTAAAGCTTTAAAAGCCTATTTTTAAGTATAATTTTAGCCAGTAACTGATGCACTATACTAAGCTATCCATTAAAACACTTTATCCAAACTAGCAATTCTCCTTACTTCCACTTAGGCTCTAAACTCATTACGGCAAGCCTTTCCTTTTTGCTGTGTCTTGGTACCCCTATATCTACATTTTGGTCTCATTAATATGTACATAATGCAGTTCTATATAAGTTGATGCTGCCTCTATATAAATCACTAGGGTTCTAGGTCTCTTCAATAGATGTGTGTGGGCATATAAGCACCTCTATGTACATGCTAGATCATTTTTGTCAGAGACAATCATTTGACGTCAAATGACTGTCTCAACCTGGAATCTAGCATGTGTACAAGTGCCCCCACTATCAACACAGGCAGCAGAAGTTATAGTGGAGTAGCAGGAGGAAATGTCTAGAAAATGACAATATGTGCCATTAAAATCCAAGTTTTATGGGTTAGCCAGATCCCCTTTCTAAAAAAAAACTGCCACAGCAGTTTTCTGACTTGAAGGACTGCTATTAGATTGTCAAAAAACATCAATTGGGTATAACATGTAACATGTATGTATAGTAATTATAATAAATACATTAAAATAAAAAGAGGTATCTCCAGAAAAAAAACCTACAAAAAAGTTTTTTTTTCCTTAGAAAGACATTTTAATAATCGTGCTTGAATAAAAGTAAAAAAAAAAAAAACCTTTTATTTTTGTATTATATTTACTATATACAGTATACATTTTATACCCAATTGATGTTTTGGGGTGCCTCCAACTCCCCCCCCCCCCTCGTGTTGCCAAACACACCTGGTCTATTAGCTTTTAGTGTGGTGCCACCCACAATTGCAAAGGACTCAAGGAGCATGACTGTTCAGTTCCAGCAGGACCTGAGCTAACAAGTGGGGATGGTAATTTCCCCTAGGCGATATATGGTGATTTCAGTTATATTCACTCTAAAATGAAGAGCACACCCCACGATACTGCATCACTTGGCTCCTGGTCTTTCCCTATTTCATAGATTTATTATTATTATTATTATTGATTTATAAAGCGCCAACATATTCCGTGGCGCTGTACAAAGCAGGAAACAAACATGGGGTACATAATACAGACAATGGTGTACACTAATATACAAGATACAACATTAGTGACAAAATACAAACAATGATACAGCATACAGAATACAAAATACAGAAGTGGTAATGACAGTAATAAAAGTAACATGATGCATAAAATGTATAATGATTTCCAAGACACAAAAGGGAGAGAGAGCCCTGCCCTTGCGAGCTTACAATCTAAAGGGAATGGGGGGAAACAAGAGGAGGGGTAGTATATGATAAAATATATAAAGGCAGTGTGTTTTAGGATACCTAGTAGGAGTGCAATTTGGTGTTAGGACAAAGGGAAGTGGCCTAAGGTAGCGCATATGCTTGTCGGAACAAATTAGTTTTTAGAGAGCGTTTAAAGGTAACAAAGGTTGGCGAGTGACGGATGTGTTGTGGGAGGGCATTCCAGAGAAGGGGTGAAGCGCATGCAAAATCTTGTAAGCGCGAATGTGAGGAGGTGATTCTAGAGGAGTACAACAGATGATCGTGTGCAGATCTGAGATTGCGATTGGCTTTGTATCTGGAAATTAGTGATGATATGTACCGGGGAGAGAGATAGTGGAAAGCTTTGTAGGTTAGGGTTAGGAGTTTGAACTGGATCCTCTGGTTAATTGGCAGCCAGTGAAGAGCTTGACAGAGAGGGTCAGCAGAGGAAGATCGAGAAGAAAGATGAATGAGACGAGCAGCTGTTAATCTTCCCTGAAAGAGAACCACAGTGACTTCTACTTTCCTATACGTGGTAAGAGATCATGCCATCTGAGTGGGAGAAGTCTCATAGTGTGGACTGAGGGGTACTCTGCTTCTACCTGCGCTACTGAGGTAGCCTATTTCAGAGAGGAGAGGTGAAGGGAGAAGTAGTGCAGTACCAGGCACCAGTGTCGGACTGGGTAGTGAAAAAAAAAAAAAAATCTGCTTGCTGGCCAAGCAGCAGTAATCATGTCTTGCTGCTCATAGTGAAGACCTTCTACAGGTTTCTATTGAGAGTAGTAACACAGGGTTTCTGCTGCATGACCTGCAGGTGGATTTCCTCAGCTTTTCCACCTCTCAGTCGAACACTGCCAGCCACAGCATAATGCAGTCCAGATCTGCCACAATGCTGCTCTGCTGCATATTGAAGAAATCAGCAGTTGCTGCATTGGATAAAAAAGAAGGGGGGGGGGGTAATAAAAAGTGTCATTCTGGCTCTTTTTCACTTTGGAATTTGCAGCAGAAGTCCATTTTAAGTACTTCATCCTACCGGGTCACTAAATGATGAGAAGCAAACAAGCTCACTATGCTCATACCTACCCGGCCATCAGCAGTCACTCATTCCTGTGGTCTCTCCTCTTTTCTCCATTGACAGTACAAAGTTATTGGCTATAGCCAACCAGCTTGTCCATACAGTGCTTATTACCTGCAGTGTTGCCCTAATGACTAAGCAAAGACCATTAAGGGCAACACTAATCTAGTTGTGCGCACAAGCTATAAGTATCTCCCTGTCACCTAGATTGTAAAGTTTAACAGCTTTAAGCGTCCACAAAGTCATTTTAAATAATGTCCCAATCAAATTCAGTGGGAATTGCTATAATTGAATTTCACATGCTTCATTTTGAAATGCTTAGTAGAAATAAATGATGAAATCTGCATATATTAACTTAACTGTGTCTGCCAGCACCAGTCATTTTGCATTGGAAAGCCTCATAATTTTCTGGCAGTATGAATCTAAATCTCGAATGAGTACCTCTCTATTGAGACATATATCAGTATATTTCTACTGAGCAAGTATCTGTAGGTCTAAGATAGCCAATCTGCAATTGTTTGACTGTTGTTCTCTTTCCCCACACAACAGCACCCAAATTCACCCAAATTCAACTGCAAGACTTCTTCAATTAAACTGAAATGGCTTACCTGGCACATAGCGTTTTATATGGTGCTAAGAAACTTAACAATAAAAACTTCACATTCACTCTGCTCACATTTTTCGCGAAAAATTATTATTTGCATGTTTTTGAGCTGAGGAGGTATAAGTGAACATCTATGGGAATCTAAGACCTATCAGAAATGGGAGACAGTAGTCTTTTACTTAACTCCCATTATCCTCTCTTACCCAACTCTTATACCAAAAAGCATCCCACCCCCATAAAGCAGATACTTTAAACACTTTAGATTGTCCCTCTGTCCTCCACGCCGATTAAAATCCACATGGCAGCTAGATCGTCCCTATCTTCTCCACACTGAATTAAATCCACATGCTGCTAGTCTGTTCGTTGACTGGAAGTGCTGGCCCCGGAGGCGGGACCACGACTCGTCATTGCGGCCAATCACAACACGTCTTTTGCTCAGGAAGTGCTCTGATTGGCCGCAATGACAAGCCATGGTCCCGCCTCCGGGGCCAGCACTTCCAATCAATGACAACAAACTGACTAGCAGCGCATGGATTTAATTCAGCATGGAGAAGAGAGGGACAATCTAGCTGCCACCACCACACTGCTGCTGCCATGGATGCTGCCCGGAATGTAATAAATCCCCATCGCCTGTGGCTGCAATAGGGCTCCATGGACTTTGATGCACAATAGCCCCCAGCAGGCACATAAAGTGGCAAGACATGACAGAGGTGGTGGGGAGAGAGAAACGCTTGTTGTGTGGGTGAACATAAGATAGCGGAGGTAAGAGCAGGACAGACCAGGCACTTCTAAAGCGGACTGCAGCAGCACATTTACTGGCCAGCCAATCACCTGCCACGGCTCTCTCCCTGCACACAGGGCCAGATTTAGGCCAAGGCCACCTAGGCCATGGCCTAGGGCACCACAGGAGCAAGGGCACCAAAGCAGCAGGCTAAACTGGTGCAGCATTTGCAAGCTTGCAATGTAGGGAGATCAGGGAGCGAGCGCCTGACTGTGGTACTCTGCTGCTAGCCATCTGTGCAACAGCTACCTTGCTCTCTGTGCACGTTTGCATTGTGGCCGGCGGCTATAGACTTGGGCAGCATTGGAGATGGAAAGGAAGAGGAAGCTTCTGCACTGGAGATGAGCGGATAAATGAGTGACACTGATTGCCACTGCAGTGTGAAGGCAAGCTGGATACCTATACTGAAGCGGGGTGGGAAAAGGAGGAATTAATGGAGTCATCTGGCTACCTACACTGGAGGGAAAGGGGGGAAGGAACATCAAGCTACCAATACTGGGGGGGGGGTCATCAGACTACCTATACTAGAGGGAAAGGGGGTCATCTGGTTAACTATACTGGAGGGGTGGGGGAGGAGTCATCTCGCTACCTATATTGAAGGGGGGCAGCTGGTGATAGTGGCTTTGGACAGTAAAGAGTACAAATCCGGTGCTGCCTGCACAGCACCTCAACAGCAAGTTTTACCTATGTGCGGTGTCCACAATCACTGCGGGCTTATCTATGATTGCTGTGTCATAGATATCACACTGTATCTCTCTGCGTGTGATGTATGAACATAGTGTGTGGACACTGTGATGTGTACTTAATGTTCTGACCCATTAATTATTGTGTCATATGCAGCATGTTATGTCACTGTGTTTGGGGTACCCATATGTCTCGCTACATTACATATCATCTTTGTGTGTTTGTGTGTGGCAGACGTCTGACTCCACCCATGGCTCAACCTGACTTTTCTAATCAAGGGTGCATGTTAAGCACTCAACTTTTATTGCTTAATTGGTGGTACACTGCTACTCTTAACTCCTCCCATGCCAATCATGGGACACTCCTTGACAAGCCCTTGCATGATACAGGAGGGATAGAGAAGGACAGAGGGGGACACAAAATGTACAGAGGGAAACAAGAGGTACATAATAATTTTGGGGGGAAGGTCTATAAGATGGCCCTGCACCATGGATGCACAAGGTATAGTATTTTTTTTTTCATTTTTGCTGTCCTCTAAACCTAGGTGCGTCTTATGGTCAGGTGCGTCTTATGGTCCGAAAAATATGGTATATTACTATAGTTTTTTAAATTATAAGCTTGTAAATAGTGATGGACGCAAACTGAAAAAATGCACCTTTATTTCCAAATAAAATATTGGCACCATAAATTGTGATAGGGACATAATTTAAATGGTTTAATAACCGGGAAAAATGGGCAAATAAAATACAGGGGTTTTAATAACAGTAGCATGTATTAATTTCAAACTATAATGGCCAAAAACTGAGAAATAATGCATTTTTTCCATTTCTTTCTTAATCTTCCTGTTAAAATGGATTTAGGATAAAATAATTCTTAGCAAAATGTATCACCCAAAGAAAGCCCAAATGGTGGCGGAAAAAAACAAGATTTAAATCATTTCAGTGTGATAAGAATGAATGGGAGGTGAAAGTTGCTCGGATGCATAAGGTGAAACAACACTGTAGGCTGAAGTGGTTAAATGTGCCAACGTTTGAACTACATGTGTATAGTGATCTAACAAACCCCACACATATGCAATATATCCAATATATGCAATATATCCACCACATCAAGTGGCTTACACCATCCATTCTGAGGTCACTTATGAGTGACTAGTGTGGGGCGAACATGCCAAAACTCTTTTTACATTAATTTTTATGAAAATAATGAAAAATTTAATTGCCAGGCGCAAATTTCTTTTTTATTACATTATTATTTATATTAAACTAAAAGAAAATAGGTATGAACATACAGAAAAGAGAAAAAGAGATGTGTTAATGCACATACATCAATAACGCAGAATTCACATATGCCTAAATCTCAGGTTACAATAAAACAATTATTAATAATGAATCATAGTAATTAATAATTAATAATAGTACAGTAGCCTCATAAAAACCAGTCCAACCCATCATACGTACAGTGTCATGAAAGCATATGAAGTAGAGCAAAAGCACACAAAATAGTAACTATAAAAAGATATGAGCAGAGTTCAAGAGTTAAAATGTCTTAAAAAATCATATGTTGTAAGTTCAGAGAAAATACATTTGCTTATTCCATGAGCATATTTTTATGAAAGCAGGAAAATTGCAAAAATAACCACGTCTACATGGAAGATGTGTAAGTTAAGCCAGCAAAAAACTTGGTCATTCCTTTTTTTAAAATTATTTTTCATAATAAGCAATGTTATAATAAAACCACACAATGCCCCCCCCCCTTTTTACCAGTGTCATGTGGGACCCACCCTGGCCCTTCCCCTGGACTTCCTCCTCACTGTTGCTGCAGTAACCGACTTGCTGCCAAGGCGCTGACAGATGCAGGACCCAGGCACCAACAAGATTGAGGAACTTTCTGAAGTGTTGGATAGCACCTCTGAGACTTACACTGTGCCTGTGGATTTCCCTGGAAGTTGGCTGGTACCATGCAGGGACCTACAGTAGCAAGACACACCATTGTAAGTGTGATAACCCCATAGGGCTATCATTGCTTTTGTAACAGGATGCAGTGTTTGTGGCGTTTGAGGTATGCAGTAGCACAATAAGTTAAGTGTGCTTAAATTAAACACTCAATTTATTACGATTGAACTAGGGCTCCTTTTTTAATTTTGAGCACATCTCACTTAAAGTGAACCTCCGGACTAAAAATCTACTCAGCAGAACTGAAAAGGTGTTTCTTTAATAGTTTCACAGCATCAGAACTTTGTTTTTCTTACCAAAGCATCATTTTTAGCTGCATTTTTAGCTAAGCTCCACCCATCAAAGAAAAAAAGCCCAGATTTTTTCCCCTGATGCTGTGCAGAGCATGATGGTATTTCCTATGTTGTTATTCACGTTGCCTAGCAACCGGGAGGGGTGATCAGCACACAGGACAGTTTAACTGTGTCTCATGCTCCCTGTCACCTCCTTTCAACCAAAAAGATGGCTGCCATCATGAAATCAAACATTTGCCTGTTCTTTTAAAACAGTGTGGGTAAGAGATTGTATTACCTGTCTATTTTAATTAACATAACTAATGTAACTTAATTATAGTATGTTTGTTTAGGCTGGAGTTCCTCTTTAAGGATCCTCTGCACAGCACTGCTATTCCACTTACACATACACACCTCAATATATGCAGTTTTAATAAAAATAAAACAAAACGTTTCTAATGCCCTAAATGAAAGCCTCTACCTATCCCTAATATGACCAAAGTATCTCTTTGAGCTTCAATCAACTCCACTGAACTGAACAAAATAAACAGACACACAAAAAAAGGTTTATAATAAAAGTACTGTGCAGCACTTGTATGTGTGCAGATCTAAAGCCACACAATAGGGATGCTATGCCTTTAAAAAACAGACACACTGTAGTGAATACACTGTTAATAGATAAGAATGGAAGCTCAATTCTCAAAACCTTTCCTGACAGCCTTTACAATTTCCCTATCTCAGCACAGTTTCTCTCCCCACTCCTATTTAATCTACTGACACTGCCCAACAGAGGCTGATGTGTCAGAGAGCAAGTTTCTTATACTCAGGAGTACGGATGCTCATTCGGATTTTGCGGAATTGAAATTTCCGAGTTCTGATTGGAAATCCAAATTTCTGATTGGAACTAGGAAATCGGAAAATGGAACTCAGAAATTGGATTTCTGCAGAAATACTGCATTACTGCAATTCGGTAATTTTAGCCCAATTACCGAACTTGAAATCAATGGACCTATCAGTGAAACTTGGAAGTATTTGGCCAATCAGAGAATGCAAAAAATGACAAAAAGACACTACTCGGAAATCCGAACTCGGAAATCGAATTTCTGTAGAAATACTTCATTACCACAACTCCATAATTTTAGCCCAATCACAGAAATCGGAAACATTGGACCAATCAGAGAATGAAGAGTCAATTCAGAAGTATTTGACCAATCAGAGAATGCAAAATAATAACCTAAAAATAGACTACTCGGAAATCGGGAATTCGAACTCAAAAATCGGAAACCGATCGGAAATCCGTGAAATTGGTAATCACCAAAGGCGGAAATTGGAATTTCTGTGGAATCGGAAATTGACATTTCTGACCAACCCTACTCAGTGTGCTGTCTATGTTCTGATTGGTGATAGTGATGAGGTTCCTGGGTCAATAATATTGTATGGAATGATGGAAGTCCTCATTTTCAGCAAACACAATTTGAATATGGCCGATATTTTCGAGAACAAATATTCAGATTTTTGCAGTTATATTTATTTTTAATGACTGTGAAAATACAATTTGTTTTCAAAAATATATTTTTGGGAAAAACTGGCCTATACCCATTTCATGACTAGTGCATGTTGGTGATGATAGGATAGGAGGAGTCTGGTAAGCTTTCTGTCCAATGAAATTACACTCCCTGTTATCTCAACAGGAAATGGAATTAAGGAGCCAACCAACTAGGTAATTTTAAAACACATATTGCAATAAGAATGGACAATGCACATAATATTTTTTATTGTATGTGTATGTATTATCAAATGCATTAAAATATTAACATATAAACTAGGGTCTAAAGATAACTTAAAATAATGGCCTGCTAAAAATATTTTTTTAAATTTAGATAAAAAAAAAATTGAAAATAAACCAGCATTTACAAAAAAAAATGAGTGAAAGATAATGTTTTGATACCTCGTATTTGTAATTCTGAATTAGGTAGCAGAAATATTAAAGTATATATGTGTATAAAATATCATCTCACACCTACTAGTCTTGTAACTCATCTTCTAGGAATAAAGTGAAAACAGCAAAATTCTTTCTAATTAACTAAACAAATTATACCCAGGAAGGTGTTGCTCAAATGAATCTTTAAAGCAGAACTATGAGTTTGACTGCCATAACTAATTATGTATCCATGTAATGTGTGTTCAATTTAGACTTATTTAAATAACAGAAATGCTCATTAACTGCAGTATATCTGTGAAGCATCAGCAGCCCGTTTAATGATTTTTCTGTCTAAGCAATTTCACAAGTTCCGACAATCTGAGCTGTTGGAATCATGAATGAATGTGCTGATACCTGTACTTGCACTGAATTAAAGGAATACAAGCATGGAAGACAGGTCTAAAAATAATCCATGTCACATCTAAAGTGTTATATTTAAGATGGATTTGAAAATACAATTTAATTTAGAAACCAGCTATTTATAGTTTTTTCACCATACAGCAGCACTGTGCAGGGATGCCTTTTGTGTCACACCAGTGATGGTTGTCATTAGCACACCACCTTATCAAAATTAGCTTTTAAGTTTGGTAGCTGCCTCAGCATCAAGGGACATTAACCATTTATGCCACGCGGACGTGAGCTTCATGTCCGCAGCAGCAGCTGCTAGAGACGCAGGGACGCGCTAGTCACGTTCCTACAGTTTGGGGGGTTTACAGGTGATCGTGCGGTTACCGGGAGCAGGGGGAGATTGGCTGCAGGGCACAAAAGTCCCCTGTGCCAATCTGTACATTACCGCCAAGAATAAACACTGCTTTTGTTCAAAAACAGTATTTATTCTTAGAATTCTTCTGCAGTGCTTTACAGAGTAGTGCTTTACAATGTATATAGCCATTTCCCTGTCTCTCAGAGGATCTTACAATGTAATCCCTACCATAGGTATATGTCCGTCATACTATTATCCTACCCTAATGATGCACTCTTACCAAATCTATGTAATAGAAGGGTAAACTGAGCAAAGACACTTTGAATAGATATTTTAGGTAAGCCATCATATTACATAGATATGGTGAGATTGGGCAACAAGATTGTATCATGAGTGGGTGCTTTAACCACTTAAGGTCCAGAGGCTTTAACCCCCCATTGCCCAGGCTATTTTTTCCAAATTAGGGCTCTGCAACTTTAAAGGCTCGTTGCAGAGCCACACAACTGAGCACACACATGAATCCCTCACTTTTATGCCCACTAACAGAGCTTTCTGTTGGTTGGCTCTGATCACCGCTGCAGCTTTTGTTTTTTTGGTTTTTTGTTTTATTAATTTTATTGTGTTTTTTTTTTATATAAAAATGTGTATTTTAATATTTTCCATCGCTCCCTCCCCCTGCCAGCCAATCACAGCGATCAGCTCTTATAGGCAACAGCCTATGAGAGCTGATCGCTCTCAGAGACTCTCCAGGGGACAGCCGAGTGACATGGCTGTCCCCAGTACGGCACTGCCATAGGTCTCAGCGCTGTACAATGTAAGTAGAAGGTGGTTTTGCTCTCTAATAGTCTCCTAGCGGCCATCGCCGCTGGTATTCGAAGCCTTTCGACGTTAGGCCGTCCTGGGGCTGCCACCTTCCCAATGCCTATCGGCGTTAGGCGGTCGAGACTGAGTTAAAGTATCCTAAGCTGAAAAATTTTGAATTTTGTCACAGTACCACACATAGGGAGATTGATCTCAGAACGAAAGTACACTCATATCAGTGTACTATCGTTCTGAGATCAATCTCACTAAGCCCACACAAGTCTCACCTCTCCTGCGCTGTGTGCCAAAATGCACACTGATGTCGGGAACAATCAGCAGGTAGTGAAGGGGGCATTCCTAGGAATGGGCTAGGGGAGAGGAACTGCTACTTCCTCCCCAACCATATTCAATGTTCTGCTCAGTCAGAGATTACAGCTGAGCGGGGCAACAGGGGGCGTTGGAAGGTGCAAATAGTGTTGTGACATATGTCACAGCACTATACATAAATCAGAATTAAAAGTAGGTTAACATTTTTCTGGTTGAGGGGTACTTTATGGCCAATTTTTTCTGAGGGGAAGCCACTTATAGAGGACCCTTACTGTACATAATATAGGTATATTTATGAAAAAATGCACTTATTTACATTAATTTTGTTAATGTGCACATTTACTTTAAAATATACATGAAACATTTACCGTATGTATAAATTATTTAGTCAATGTTTGTCCACTGTAAAATCTTAACTCCCCCTATTATATTCTCTAATTTATCAAATATGATAAAAAGGAGATGTAATACTTATGCAATGCTCTTACATAGCATATTCTGGTCATGGAACCCTGCTTCCCTAGGTTTACTTTTTTCATTACTCTAAATATTTTGACGTAATGGGTTTTTGTAGTCATCTTTATTGTCTTTCAAAGAGGAACAGGATCTTCTTTGGTATATACGTAGCCTCCTCACTTTAGTCTGATTATCATATAGCCTACTCTTGCTGATACAAAACTAGAAGCCAACTTGTCTACAAAAAAAACTGTAAACATTTCCTTGACAGTAAGTTAGGGAAGATGTACTGCACACATTGCAACCTTGTCAACTCAGAAGTGCATGTTTCTGCAAAGTCTTGGTGGTGAGTCTCAATGTTCAGCTGGACTTTCTCATTTGGAAGCTTGGTAACGCTCCTCTCCACCCATGCAATACTCTTACCACTCTGTACCATATTTTTTTCTCACCCTGAACAAAACACATCCTGTTTTATCACACCACCTGGTATCTGCTTCATTGTCAGGCCAGATAACTACCTAGTGTGGACGTGGCAAAAGTTGGTAGTTTAGTCCCTTGTCAGATTCTCATTCAGCTATATTGAGTTTCTGGGGCTCAGCAGAGCCCCATTTCAGCAGCATCTTCCTGCTGAGATAGTGAGTCTGCAGATTCTGCAGCCTTGTTACTAGAGGTATACTATGACCCACTATAGTTTCACTTTCAGTGTTTGTACGTGCCCTGTGCCCCCGTTTGACCAATCACATCAGGCTGAACCAATGGTTGCTCCAACCAAAGGGTGAAATGGGGACTTAGGCAATGTAGTAGCTCTGGTGACGACCTGACCTTTTTGGTAAGCTGTAATGGGGCAGATGCTCAGAGTAGATAGCAGTTGAACCCCTTGACATCCACAGGTGTCAAGGTTGCTTTGTGGCTGATCCAGTTCTTGCTTCTATAGAATGCGGCACACCCCTACAGAAGAACATTTCTAGTACACATCCAGGAAATGCTTTGTGAACTTTTGAGAAGACCCTGGAGCTGCCAAACAGGGCCCGGGATGGTAAGTGCTTGTCACAGCTGGAACATTATGTTGTACTTTGCAATCCACATACTTTGTAGTGCATTATCTACTTTTTATTGTATGGAGGATTTTGTCCAAAAGTATTTGCAGCAGCGGTGCTCGGATACCCCTTTTTAACCCATTCGCATTCCGTCGTTTTCACTTGAGAAATGTTCACCTCCCATTCATTAGCCTATTACTTTATTACTACTTATCACAATGAACTGATCTATATCTTGTTTTTTCCGTCACCAATTAGGCTTTCTTTGGGGGGTACATTTTGCTAAGAGCCACTTTACTGTAAATGCATTTTAACAGAAAGAATAAGAAAAAAACGGAAAAAATTCATTATTTCTCCGTTTTCAGCCATTATAGTTTTAAAATAATACATGCCTTCATAATTAAAACTCACGTATTGTATTTGACCATATGTCCCGGTTATTACACAATTAAAATTATGTCTCTATCACAATGTATGGCGACAATATTTTATTTGGAAATAAAGGTGCATTTTTTCCGTTTAGCATCTATCACTATTTACAAGTTTAAAATAAAAAAATATAGAAGTATTTCATCTTTACATTGATAGTTAAAAAGTTTAGACCCTTATGTAAATATTTACATGTTTTTTTTTTATTGTAATTTTTTTTTTTTTTTTATATTAAACATTTTATTTGGGTAGTTTTGGGAGGGTGGGTTGTAAACAAGAGATTTATAATGTAAATGTGTGTTTGAATTTTATTTTTTTACTTTTAGTTGTAGTTTTACTTTTTGGCCACAAGATGGCGGCCATGAGTTTGTTTACATGACGTCACTCTAACCGTAACATACGCTTAGAGAGACGCATGGGGACGCAACAGCCAGAAAAAGCGCAGCTTCCGAGATAAGCTGTCGCTTTTTCAGCAGGGGAGAGGAATCAGTGATCGGGCACCATAGCCCGATTCACTGATTGCCTGGCTAACGAACCGCGGGCCGGGAGCGCGCGTGTGCGCGTGCGATTGGCCGCGGGAGCGCGTGGGAGCACGCATGGTTCCTGGACATAGAAACTACGTCCAGGAATTAAAATCCGAATTTCGGATTTCGGATTTCAGATGGGAAATCTGAGTTTGCTCAGATAGTCTATTCGGATTTTTAAAAATATCCGACTTACTATTCAAGGTTCGGATAGTGGAAAAAGTTTGGATTATCTGAGTAGTTCGGATATCCGAAAGCTTGCTGAGCACCACTGATTTGCAGGCACTTTGTAGACCCATAACTTGATCTAAATTGTTAATTTATAAGTGTTGAGACCTAACATCCTTTATTGCTAATTCTCTAGCAGTTATGTTCATATTTGGCTTTTTGTATCGATGGAAAACTGGATAAAGCATTTGTGATTTAATTTCCGATATCATGGGATGCGTGTATAATTCAGACCTGTGGTTATGTAATGAAGCTCTGAGATAGATGTAATAGCCAAGAAAATTATAACTTAAAGAAAAAAAATCAGCAATGGCCGCTCCCATAAATCTGTCATGGCAGACTCACTTGAAAAAGGCAAAATACTAAACAATGAAACTGCCATATGCCGTTCAACCTGTAATACAGTTATATGGGGAATTGCTTTTTCATTTGTAAAAAGTTGGAGGCTATGAGCAAACAATTCACAATATCCTAAGCCTTAGCAAAGCATGAATAATTTTACATATATATTTGTGAATGCTACAAATTTCCTTCTGAGAGGCAATTCATATTTTAGCCATAATTTGTATTTAACTTCCTAGAGGAATGGCTTTATATTGTACAAACCTTGTTAGAGGCAATAAAAAGTACCCAGAAAAAAAAATGAAAATGCAGAACGTAAAACTTCATTGAATATAAACGAAAGCAATATGCATTCAGGAATATGCTTTATTCCCTCTTATGTGCCCATGCTAAATAAGTGTTGTGCCTTGCATAATAAAAGGCTTTAATATGGCATTAAATGAATTTGTTGGGCAAGAAAGGAGGGCCGTAATTGATTATTAGAAAATGAGGAAAGAGAAAAGCTCGCTGTCAGCAAACCCGTGAATTCAGCAATATATAAATATTAAATCAGCTCAAACATTTGAATTGAGAGATGGAAGCTGCTGTAATAATCCATTAAATATTTCATTATGTTAGGGTTAGTGAAGGACATAACAGCCATAATGTTCTACCATTGTACAGGCAATGCGGAAGAAGGTACTGGCTGGTGGCGGTAGTGTTCATTTTTAGAAAGCTTATCAACAGTGAAAATATTTTTGTAAGTGAAGTATAAAGGCTAATGGTATAAATTGATTTATCAGAACAAAAGTGCTTGCTTCAAAAAGAGAAAAGCATGCTGTCTTTCCAGCAGTCAGTTAGGTAGAATGAGGAGGTCTATTTATTACAACATAAAAAGCAATGGCTACACAACCTCTTCCTAAACATCTGAATAATCCAGGCAGGTAAGACAGTTTCAGTCACTGGTAATCGCAGGTGGTGATGTACAAAACAATATCTGTAAATGCTATACAAATATTTGTAAATCGCAGACCTCTCCTGTCCCACACGACTTCCCCTAGTGATGGTTTCTGCGGATGATGCAATCAGCAGAAGCCATTACTAGAGAATTGTGGGACAGGAGAGGTCTGCAATCCCCGAGGGAGCAGCAGGATTAGGTAAGACATCTGCCGCTACACTTCTACTTACAGGGGGAGCAGGAGACCCAGGGAGAGAGGAGGAGACACGAGGTATGGAGTGGACAAACGGAGGGGAGGTGGAGACACAAATGGGGCAGCATTTGCCCCAAAATACAGCATTTCCCCCAAAATAGACGTAATGAGGCAATCTTTCCTACAAAATACACATAGTGAGGCAGTATCTTAATACCTTTTTAGCACCTAGAAAACCAGAAAGTACCAAATAATAAATTAAGTAAAAAGCTATGTCTTACTTATTATGAGTATTATCACACTTGGGGGGGGGGGCTTCAAGGGCTTGTAATTAACTGGAATTAATCAAGTAAAAGCTTTTTTTGAGGAAAAATTAGGAAGGAGAGTCAAAGCGGACCTCAAGTCTAAAATTTAAGTTAGTGACTCAGGAACTCTAGCTTTATATGTTATAACAAGTTATGATAACCACAATTTCTTTTACTCACCCCTTTCGCCCTTGCTATGTCAATAAAGGTGAATGCTCCACCCCATCACGCAATTACCTCATGACATTTTTTCTGGAGGCTGGGTTATTTCCTCCACAGCCCAGCCCCCAGCTCTGAAGCTCACCCCCAAATCTGTGGCCACAGTGTAATCCCTTCACATCCCTCTCATGATGTGATTATCCCCAAGCGCATAACTCCTCTTATGTAATGTGCCTACATCAAGACAGTGTAAATAATTCATTTGACAGGTGCTCACAGCTGTGAATCAAAGTTAGTGATAAGTTTACCATTGAGTTGGTAGCAGCACTCACATATGTTATTCACTGGCTACATTAAAGGAGAGAACACCTGAGGTGACAGTGATATGGAGGTTGACATATTTATTTCCCTTTAACAATACAGATTGCCTGGCTGTCCTACTGACCCTCTGCCTTTAATACTTTTAGCCAATAGATCCTAAACAAGCATGCAGATCAGGTGTTTCAGACTGAGCTCTGATTGGATGCTTGTTTCAGGTGTGTAATTCAGAGACAACTGACGCCAGAAAGATCAGCAGGATGCCAGACAACTGGGATTATTTAAAGGAAATATGTATGGCAGCCTCCATATCCTTTTCACTTCAGGTGTCCTTTAACTGCCCAACATCTTGGCGAAGAATGTAAGTATGAAAGTGATGGCAAAAGCCTTCCTTAAAGAGACTCTGTAAATTTTGAGCCTTATTTCTTCTATCCTATAAGTTCCTATGCCTGTTCTAATTTGGTCTGTCTTACTGCAGAATTTTGTAGTTGTACTGTCTCTGTAATAAATCTTATATTCTTTCCTCTGTCAACTCTGTCGGGCTGAGGCTGGAATGTGTGGAATGTGCAGCACTGCTTGTCATTGGCAGAAGCTTTACACACCCTCTCCAAGCTCTGCATGAGTCACACAGTAACCTGTTCACAGCCTATTTGGTTAGAAGCCATGTCTTGTTTGTAAACACTGCCTAAACTGTTAATTACAAGGCAGGATTGCAGCAGGGAGTGGCAGAAACAGCACAGAGGGGCCCAGGAGAACATAATAAAGAGAATGGTATGCTTTTTATTGTAAGAATTTTAGAGTACAGGTTCTCTTTAACCACTTGAGGACCAGAGGTTTATACCCCCCTAGAGACCAGGTGATTTTACAATTTACAATTCAGCACTTCATAGCTTTAACCTCCTTAGCGGTCTGGACTAGCTCAGCTCGTCCATTACCGCCGGAGGGTGCAGCTCAGGCCCTGTTGGGCTGATTTTATTCAAATAAAAAGGTGCACACGCAGCCGGCACTTTGCCAGCTGCGTGTGCTACCTGATCGCCGCTGCAGCGCGTGCAGCGGCGAAAGAGGGTCCCCCCAGCCGCCCGAGCCCTGCGCAGCCGGAACAAACAGTTCCGGCCAGCGCTAAGGGCTGGATCGGAGGCGGCTGACGTCCATGACGTCACTCCGCTCATCGCCATGGCGACAAGGAAAGCGAAACAAGGAAAGCTGCTCATTGCGCCCTTCCTTGTTACTTCTGATTGCCGGAGGCGATCAGAAGTACGCATTGGGAGCGCCCTCTAGTGGGCTTTCATGCAGCCAACTTTCAGTTGGCTGCATGTAGTAGTTTTTTTTTTATTAAAAAAAAAACCTCCCGCAGCCGCCCTGGCGATCTTAATAGAACGCCAGGGAGTTTAATGGTTTATCGCTCGGTTATACAACTTAGCACCCAAATGAATTTTACCCCCCTTTCCTCTCACAAATAGAGCTTTATTTTGGCGGTAAATGATTGCTGCTGCTAGTTTTACTTTTTTAAATTAATAAAAATACGTCTAAATAAAAATAATAAAAATAATACATTTTGAAAATTTTCTATCACCCCCTTTCCCCCTAAATTGACCCTACAGTACGATACAAATATATGGCTATGGTAGGGACTAGTAGAGATGTCGTGAACCTCCGATTTTCGGTTCGCGAACCGGGTTCGCGAACTTCCGCGGAAGGTTCGGTTCGCGGAAAAGTTTGCGAACCGCAATAGACTTCAATGGGGATGCGAACTTTCAAAAATAGAAAAAATTATGCTGGCCACAAAAGTGATGGAAAAGATATTTCAAGGGGTCTAACACCTGGAGGGGGGCATGACGGAGTGGGATACATGCCCAAAGTCCTGGGGAAAAATCTGGATTTGACGCAAAGCAGCATTTTAAGGGCAGAAATCACATTGAATGCTAAATTGCAGGCCTAAAGTGCTTTAAACCGTCTTGCATGGGTATACATCAATCAGGGAGTGTAATTAGAGTTCTGCTACACACTGACACACCAAACTCACTGTGTAATGCAGCGCAAACAGCTGTTTGCGTAGTGACGGCCGTACTGGACTGGTGTGCACCGTGACCAGAGTGTAGGCCATGGCGTTTTTCAAGCCCATATGGTCGCCGGGCTGTGGTAGCTCAATGATAGAACAACAGTGACTGTCCAGCTGATCAAATTTGGTCTGACCACAATGAAGCAACGACCTTATTATCTTTTGTGTGCCACCCCCACCCGAGACACTCAAATAGCCGGCGGTCATTGCTTCATTGTGATGCGCAAGCCCCTTCACCGCGGCAAGGTAATGATCATGAAGGGGGATGGGCACATGTACATGCCTTTTGCCCGCAGTGCAGCCAGAAAAATTAGGCAGGCATGTACACGCACCAGAAAAATTAGTGTAGCGGCCGCTGCTAGCAGCGGCCTTAAAAATTCAGGAATCTGCCTAGAGTCCTGGACCCTGTTGGTGGTGGCGGAGAAGGCAGTCAAGCGGCCTGCAGGCAGAGATGCTGTGTGTGGGGACTGATTTAGTCTTCGGTCGTGCAGTAGCCCTCCGGGATCCATTCCTCATTCATCTTGATAAAGGTCAGGTACTGAACACTGTCGTGACTTAGGCGACTTCTCTTCTCAGTAACTATGCCTCCAGCTGCACTGAAGGTCCTTTCTGACAGGACGCTTGCGGCAGGGCAAAAGAGAAGTTGTATGGCAAATTGGGACAGCTCTGGCCACAGGTCAAGCCTGCGCAACCAGTAGTCCAAGGGTTCATTGTCGCTTTTCGCAGAGTCTACATCCACACTCAAGGCCAGGTAGTCGGCTACCTGCCACTCCAGGCGTTGTTGTAGGGTGGATCCGGAAGGATTATGGCGAGGAGTTGGACTAAAGAACGTCCGCATGTCCGACATCACCCTGAGAACACTGGAGCGTCCTGTCCTTGCCTGCGTGGACTTGGGAGGAGGAGGGTTACTGCCAGTGGTACCTTGATTGCGTTTTGCAGCCACATCACCCTTAAATGCATTGTAAAGCATCATCGACAGCTTGTTCTGCAAGTGCTGCATCCTTTCCGCCTTTTGTTGAGTTGCTAAGAGGTCCGCCACTTTGTGCCTGTACCGAGGGTCTAGTAGCGTGGCCACCCAGTACAGGTCATTCATCTTGAGTTTTTTGATACGGGGGTCCCTCAACAGGCTGGACAACATGAAAGAGGACATCTGCACAAAGCTCGATGCAGACGTACTCTCCATCTCCTCTTGCTCTTCCTCAGTGATGGGACGCAACTCCTCTTCCTCCCCCCAGCCACGAACAATACCACGGGAACGTGGAGCAACAGAAGCCCCCTGTGACGGCTGCCGTGGTTGTTCTTCTTCCGCCGCCTCTTCCTCCTCCACAGAAACACCTTCCTCATCATGATACAGAGGCGTCAAAAGAATAAAAGGTAATTAAATGAACTTAAAAAAACAACTGGTTAAACAGAGGTGGCAGCGGTGGTCCTACCCCCTCCAAACAGACACAGGCAAGGACTGCGATTCAGACAGTCAACAATTTATTCGGAACTCCAAAAAACAATGCAACGCGTTTCACGGGCCATACATCCCGCTTCCTCAGGCAAAATACAGTAGGAGTCACAGCATCTGTAATATATCAGCGAGCTCGGTGCCTCTGACAGAGGTAAGACCACCACTGCCTCCTCTGTTTAACCAGTTGGTTTTTTAAGTTCATTTAATTACCTTTTATTCTTTTGGCGCCTCTGTATCTTGTATACTGCATTGAGTCCACCCTGGGTGGAGGGTTGTTACCCTATTTTCCTGTCTACAGAGAGCAACTTTTTATTCCTGAGTGGGGTCAGGATTGTTCACCCCACCTGCCTATACAGTGGTTGCCTATTGGTAAACCTGGTTTGTAAGTATAATTTTAACTTCTCATTTATTTTGTTGTTCCCAAGACAAATTACACTATTGGGGCTCTTGGTGTCCCTCTGCTTTACCTTCCTCATCATCACCATCATCAGAGTCTGACTCCTCTCCTTCCCCACACAACTCCTCTTCTTCCTCCTCCTCCTCCTCCTCCCCCCTCTGTGCTGCCGCAGGTGTTGTGGGAACATCGGGTTCGTGTGTAAATGGCTCCCACGACTCCTGCTGCCGTAACTCTTCTCGTTTACGCTCCTCCACAGCTGTATCCACCACTCTACGCACAGCACGCTCCAGGAAGTAGGCGTAGGGGATCAAGTCGCTGATGGTGCCCTCATCGCGACTCACCAGTTTGGTCACCTCCTCAAAGGGCTCCATGACCCTGCATGCATTTCGCATCAGTGTCCAGTTGTTGGGCCACAACATCCCCATCCTCCCAGATTGTGTCCTTGTACTGTAATGATACAGGTAGTGGGTGACGGCTTTCTCCTGGTCTAGCAGGCGAGAGAACATCAGCAGGGTGGAATTCCAGTGAGTCGGGCTATCGCAAATCAGGCGTCTCACCGGCAAGTTGTTTCTACGCTGAATCTCCGCAAAGCGTGCCATGGCCTTGTAAGAGCGCCTGAAATGCCCACACAACTTCCTGGCCTGCTTCAGGACGTCCTCTAAGCCTGGGTACTTGGACACAAATCTTTGCACGACCAGATTCAGCACATGTGCCATGCAGGGTATGTGTGTCAGCTTTCCCAAATTCAACGCAGCAATCAGATTGCTGCCGTTGTCTCACACCACGTTGCCGATCTCAAGCTTGTGCGGGGTCAGCCATTGCTCCACCTGTTTGTTAGGAGCAGCCAGGAGAGCTGCTCCAGTGTGACTCTCCGCTTTCAGGCAAGACATGTCTAACACTGCGTGACACCGTCGTACCTGGCATGCAGCATAGGCCCTGGGGTGCTGGGGCTGTGTAGCTGGAGAGGAGATCGTGGCACCAGCCAAGGAGGAGGAGGAGGATGACGACAGCGAAGCGGTGGTAGCAGGTGGAGAGGAGGTGGCTGGAGGCCTGCCTGCAAGCCGTGGAGGTGTGACAAGTTGGTCTGCTGCGCAGCCATGTACTCCCTGCTTGCTGCCATCGGTCACCAGGTTTACCCAATGGGCTGTGTATGTAATGTAGTGGCCCTGCCCGTGCTTGGCAGACCAGGCATCGGTGGTCAGGTGGACCCTTGACCCAACGCTGTGTGCCAGAGATGACACCACTTGCCTCTCAACTGCACGGTAGAGTTTGGGTACGGCCTTTTGTGAAAAATAATTGCGGCCTGGTATCTTCCACTGCGGTGTACCAATGGCCACAAACTTACGGAAAGCCTCCGACTCCACAAGCTTGTATGGTAATAGCTGGCGAGCTAATAGTTCCGCCACGCCAGCTGTCAGACGCCGGGCAAGAGGGTGACTGGCAGACATTTGCTTCTTCCGCTCAAATACTTCCTTCACGGACAGCTAGGTACTGCTGTGGGCAGAGGAGAAGGAACCGTTCAAGGGAAGAGGCGGTGTGGAGGAGGGTGGCTGTGAAGGTGCAAGGGAGAAAGTGGATGAAGACGATGCACCTGAAGGAGGAAGAGGAGAAGGAGGGTGGCTTGTCTTTTGAGGGGTGCTGCTTTTCCTCAGGTGTTCTTGCCATAGCTGTTTGTTGCCTTCTCTCCAGGTGCCTTCATAAGGCACTTGTCCCTACGTGAGAGTTGGCCTTTCCACGGCTCAATTTTTGCTGGCAGAGACAACAGATGGCTTTACTCCGATCTGAGACACACACGTGAAAACATTTCCAAACCGCTGAGCCCCCTGGTACGGTACTACTGCTGAACCGCCCGCTGCCCGGCCTCCCTCAACGCGTCACTCTCCGGACTCCTCCTCCTCAGTCACTCACTTCACAGTGCCGCCCACTGCCAGCCACCCACTAGTACCACCGGTACTGTTTTACTTCCTGAAACTTTTGTATGGGGAAGCGGGCAGAGGGGGGAGCGCTAGCGGAGGGGGTGGGGGGAATTTCCGCCCCCCCCCCCCCCGCGATCGGGGCATGCTCCCCCCTTATGCCTGCGACCCCATAGGGGGGCAGTATTCGGCCAAACAGGGCCCTGTTCGGCCGAACAGGGGCCCTGTTCGGCCCTGTTCGGCTAGTCATTCCGCAGTTCGGGCGAACCCCGAAAAGTTTGGCCGAACACCACCAGGTGTTCGGCCGAACTCGAACATCACCCGAACAGGGTGATGTTCTGCAGAACCCGAACAGTGGCGAACACTGTTCGCCCAACACTACACAACGCTAGGTATATGCAGTGATGAGGTGGGTTAAGTATACACAACAGGTACTGGGTAGTTAGATGCAGTGAGCTGGGTTCACTGAACAGTGAAGGTACTTAAGATGCAGTGAGGTGGGTTCTCACTCAACACAACCGGTAGTTAGATGCAGTGAGGTGGCCAGGTGGGTTCTCACCTAAAACAACAGGTATTTAGATGCAGTGAGCTGGGTTCACTCAACACAATGCTAGGTATATGCAGTGATGAGGTGGGTTAAATATACACAACAGGTACTGGGTAGTTAGATGCAGTGAGCTGGGTTCACTGAACAGTGAAGGTACTGAAGATGCAGTGAGGTGGGTTCTCACTCAACACAACCGGTAGTTAGATGCAGTGAGGTGGCCAGGTGGGTTCT
This sequence comes from Hyperolius riggenbachi, assembly GCF_040937935.1. Classification (NCBI taxonomy): domain Eukaryota; kingdom Metazoa; phylum Chordata; class Amphibia; order Anura; family Hyperoliidae; genus Hyperolius; species Hyperolius riggenbachi. The sequence continues at coordinate 106,763,915 of NC_090651.1, forward strand.
CACCCAACACAACAGGTATTTAGATGCAGTGAGCTGGGTTCACTCAACACAACGCTAGGTATATGCAGTGATGAGGTGGATTAAGTATACACAACAGGTACTGGGTAGTTAGATGCAGTGAGCTGGGTTCACTGAACAGTGAAGGTACTTAAGGTGCAGTGAGGTGGGTTCTCACTCAACACAACCGGTAGTTAGATGCAGTGAGGTGGCCAGGTGGGTTCTCACTCAACACAACAGGTATTTAGATGCAGTGAGCTGGGTTCACTAAACACAAAGCTAGGTATATGCAGTGATGAGGTGGGTTAAGTATACACAACAGGTACTGGGGTATATGCAGTACTGGGTAGTACAATGTGCAGCTCCCTGTCACACACACAAGTAGTCACTGAATGTACTGGGCTGCTGGCAGTGGCACACACACTATCAATTAGCAAGGCTGTGCATGCAACAAAAGTGTCAGTTTGACACACACACACAAAAAAAAAAAAAGTACGGGATGAGCTCTGATAAGAGCTGTTGCTGGGTGCTATAAAAGCAATAACAGTCAGCCAGGAGCAAGCTAAGCAGCCAAGAACCTAACTAATCTGTCCCTAGAAGAACAGGTCTGCAGCAGCTCTCCCTAGTCTGTCTAATAGCAGGCAGACGAGTGACTGTAATGGTCGCCGGAGGCTGCCTTATGTAAGGGGGGGTGGGGCTCCAGGGCTTAGTGTAGCCTGAATGGCTACAATGTGCCTGCTGACTGTGATGCAGAGGGTCAAAGTTGACCCTCATAGTGCATTATGGGGCGAATCGAACTTCCGCAAAAGTTCGCCTGGTGCAGGCGAACGCGAACCCCCGAAGTTCGCCTGGAACCGTTCGCCGGCGAACCGTTCGCTACACCTCTAGGGACTAGATTGTGAGCCCATTAGAGGGACAGTTAGTGACAAGACTATATACTCTGTACATCGTTGCACAGGATGTCAGAGCTATATAATGGTTTTTTAATAAATACAAAGATGCTGGCAGGCTGATCGCCGAGCCTGCTTGTTTAAAGTGCTCCTGTCTAATCTCAGTCCTTGTGAGATGATGCCATACGGTGTCCTGGAGGAACAATGGAGCCACTCTGCGGCCGCCAATAAGCGTCAGGCAGTCGCAGATCGGATAATAGGACCACTTCAGCAAAAAAGTAGGCAGTTAAAACCTGACAGAACTGACAGATTTGGACTAGTCCATCTCCTCATGGGAGATTCTCAGGGTTTTCTTTGTTTTCAAGAGCATTTCCTGAACGGCAGTTGTTAAGTCTGACAGATTAGTGTGCAAGTGAATAGGGGTGCTGGCTGATATCTCACTATTTTGGCAGTTAAACTGCTATTCAGTAAAGGCTTTTCAAAACAAAGAAAACCCTGAGAACCCCTCATGAGGAGATCGACTATTCTAAAAAGGAGGTAACTTGCGTGGCTCTGCGTGCCAAACGTTATGCTTTAGATGCACGCTCCAACCATAAAACGCAAGGAAGAGCAGGCAGGAAGAGCTGGACAGGTCACTCGAGTATAGTGACGTCACTAGCTACTTTCTACCAGGAAGTGGCTGAGAAAGCCATGCGGAGCTCCAGAGAACTGGACTGTGTGCCCAGTGAAGAGTCACCGGCAGGGACTCAAATACACACTGCAATAGCGGAAGACTCAGCGGAGGTAGGATTGCTGACTGCACTTACAAGTTTACCTATCAGGGATTGAAACACCGGATACATGGTCTACCTGAGGTATGGATACTGTATCCCTATTGCTTTAAGCGTGATAATGTCGGTGTCAACGCTTTAGGAAGACTAAGAACAATGTATTTTTTTTACTAACTGGATGCAATTAAGAACTGGACACTTCAACTGAGTGTAATACCCTTTTTAAGGGGGCATCTAATCAGTGATATATGATGGAGTGAATGAGGAGTGTATGGAGGGTAAAGCATGATGGTTTTAATAATCTTAGGGCAATACAGTTTGTTTTATTGTGACCATTGCATGGAGGGAATAGAGAGACCAAATTCAGGTTATTGTGCTTACTCTGATTAAATATCGTATATTTTATTTACCCTTTGATGATAATAAATGTATGTATAACCAGCGCTACTTTACATCTTACTTACAGTAAATTTACTACGGTAGTCTAAAACCTGTCGGTTCTGTCGAATTTTAACTGCTTACTTCTTTCACTAGAGTGGTTCTTTAACAACGTAGTTCCCTTACTGTATACAAAGTGGGAAGGACTTCTTACAGCATTTCATGCAGCCCACATGCAGCCCACTTTCCCTTTGCGTACTTAATGCAACACTACATTATAGTATTCATTCAGACTGAAACTGTTTCAACCCAAGTTCATTGACAATCATAGTAGTCTTAGTTGTGGACATGTATTCTACCACTCGATCAAAGATGTTCTATTACAGTATATACTTTCCAATTTAGAAGTTGTAATGACTGCTGTATTTCAGAGATGTTCCAAGCTGCTTTTACCTGTGGGCTTTTTATGTGTAACCTGGACTTCAAAATACTTAGCTCAGATTGTTTTCTCAGGGTTTCCTCACTAATTTCCAATTAACTTGTTATTTCCCGAGTGGATAAACATATGTTCTTGCATAATTAGATTCCAGATGTCTCACATTTCCATTTCTTTTTATGTCCCTTCTCCTTGAAGAACAAACATAATTACAAGAATCCATGATATTTTGTTATCAAGCAACTCTCCTATCACTTTCTTTTCATATCGGGGAAAAAAGCTTAAGACCAATGTTTATTAAAGAAAATGGTTCACTCTATTGCTATAAACAAAACTTGCGTGCATTTATTAAATTATCTAGTCACTTTTTTGATTGCCGACATAATTTTAAGTAACAATATTACATTTTTTATGAAAGCAGCAAAGATCGTCATAGGCCTTTAAAGCAAACCTGAAGTGAAAATAAACATATGATATGAAGAATTGTATGTATAGTATAATAGAAAGAACAAGTACAAGAAATAGAATATAAGTAGCAAAGAAAAGAGTCTCATATTCTTTTACAGCACAGGAAGAGTTAACTTCAGTTGTTATCTATGCAAAAGAGCTTATCTGAGCTCTGCCACCCAACTTGAGTCAACGACCATCTCGTTTTCTAAAGCACTTATCTCAATCTGTCTCTCACTGTTTCTTGCTTGTGTAAGGTTTTACTGCTGTAAAGTTCAAAGGATCATTAGCTCTGCTCTGTTTTATCGTTTGCATACAGAGAGTGGTTTGTAAATATGACAGAATGATGCAATGTTATAAAAAAAAAGCTAGATAACTGAAAATAAAAATATGAGACTATTTTCTTTGCTACTAATGTTCTATTAATTATCCATACTACACATACACTACATTATTTCACAAGTTTATTTTTGCTTCAGTGTCACTTTAAGGATAAGCATAGCTACACAAGTAAGCAGTAACAAATGAATCCGTGCCGGGTCATATAAAACCTTGCAGAGACTTTTTGTTTTTTACCATGATTGTGTAGGTCCTGGCCTCTTATAACCAAGAAGGGGTATGCTGACTCTACATGTAAGCATTGTTTGCTCCTTTATGTGCATGCTGCTGATTTATTTAACACATCTTTGAGCCAGCGCAGCCCTTGATTTTAGATTTTCTTCTTGGTTACCTAAGGCTGTTGACCTTCAATACATACATCCTGTGGAAACGCTTTATGCTCCAGGAGTCAGGGTGCGATTGCCTTCTTGGATTTCTCATCCTCTATGCCATGATGTCACACCACATTTAAAGCTCTTATAAGAGTTGTGACATCTTGGCCTGATATTGAGGATTGGTATGTAGGAAGAGCTTACAAAAAGGACCTTAGAAACCAAGACAATCATTTTTACAGATGCTAAACAGTGGTAGTGCCGGTTGATACCATATCACCCACCCTTGTGTGACTCATCCTCCACCTCTTTTTTGGGATGCACCTCACTCACATTGGCTTATGACTTGTGAATTAAATAAACAGCACCTTGGACAGTGCCTCATTTTATCATCTCTTTTCTGTTTGCACCTTTGGAACCTTCTGATTTCTGGCCTATAAGCACATATTGTTTTCCTGATTTTCACATCATCCGGATGGGTGACTGTTTTTTCTTATTACTAAAAAAGCACCCCACAACAGCTCTTTTGAGAGCTGATCTTGTACTTGTGATCTATTTTTTTTCTGTGTGTCCCACTGACACTTGTGTTGCATAGACAGCCTTGGTAATTCCTACTGTGTGTGCCACTGCCAGGCCCAGCACATTCAGTGACTACTACCTGTGTGTGTGACAGGGGCACATTGTATACCCACTGCATATACCTACCTGTTTTTCACTGTGCACCCACCCACCTACGTGAGCGCACGCTGTGTCACTGTGCCTGTCCGGTACCTGTCTGGGTGTGACAGGTGCACATTATAATACCCACCACTGCATATACCTACCTGTTGTTCACTTCAGTGCACCCACCTTCCCTACGTGAGCGCACGCAGTGTCACTGTGCCTGTCCGGCACCTGTCTGTGTGTGACAGGTGCACATTGTAATACCCACTGCATATACCTACCTGTTGTAAACTGTGCACCCACCCACCTACGTGAGCACACGCAGTGTCACTGTGCATGTCCGGTACCTGTCTGTGTGTGACAGGTGCACATTGTAATACCCACTGCATATACCTCTCTGTTGTTCACTGTGCACCCATCCACCTACATGCGCGCACGCAGTGTGATATACCACTCCGTGCATAGCTGTTAACTGCACCTGTGTGACTGCACATTGTATTAGTCAAGTCAGTGCATACCTTTCACTTCATCCTCCCCAATATGGACAAAACAAAAGGCAGAGGCAGGCCACCTGGAAGGTCTGTTTGAGGTCGCACTGTCGTGATTTCATGCGGCCCTCGACCAAAGTACAGTGTTCAGAAGAAGGCACGTGCCATCAACCCCCAATATTGTCAGGACGTAAATGACTATTCAACACAGAACACCTCATCTTTCTCAGCTTCCGCACGGAAGTTTGACATATCTTCCTCCTCCTGCTCTGATTCTGGCACCCCACTTAACACTCAGTCGGCCGCCACCACCAAAGTGCCATCACCCCAGGGCTCAGCGGCGTGGAAATTGTTTTGTGTGTCTGCCTCAGATGAAAGCAATGCCATTTGTACTCTCTGCCACCGAAAATTGAGCCGTGGAAAGACCAAGACCCGCGTAGAGACAACTACCTCACGAAGGCACATGATTACAAAGCACAAACTGCAATGGGATAACCACCTGAGGAAAAGCAGCACACAAAAGCAAAGCCACACACCACAGTGGAAGATACCAGGCCGCAATGTTTTCTCAAAAAAGGCCATACCTAAACTGTACCATGATGTTGAAAGGCAAGAGGTGACATCTCTGGCACACAGCGTTGGGTCAAGGGTCCATCTAACCACGGATGCCTGGTCTGCAAAGCACACTCAGGCCTGCCCGAAGACTAAGTCATTCCCCACACACAGCATCTCTGCCTGCACACCGTGTGACTGCCTGCCCCAAGACTAAGTCACTCCCCACACAGCACCTCTGCCCGCAGGCCGCTTGACTGCCTTCTTCACCACTACCAACAGAGTCCAGGACTCCAGGTGGATTCCTGAATTTGCTAGAAGCGGTCGCTATAATAATTTTTCTGGTGTGTGTATATGCCTGCCTAATTTTTCTGGTTGCACTGCAGCTGCAACAACAAAACAAAAGGCATGTACATGTGCCAATTCCCCTTCGTGTTTATTACCTTGCCGCGGTGAATTGGCTTGCATATTACAATGAAGCAATGACCGCCGGCTATATGAGTGTCTGGGGGGGGGCACACCCAAGATAATAAGGTCGTTGCTTCATTTTGGACAGACCAAATTTGATCAGCTGGACAGTCACTGTTGTTCTATCATTGAGCTACCACAGCCCGGCGACCATATGGGCTTGAAAACCGCCACGGTCTGCACCCTCGCCATGGTGCACACCAGTCCAGCGCGGCCGACACTACAAAAACAGCTGTTTGCAGTGTGTTACACAGTAAGTTTAGTGTGAGTGTGAAGCAGTACTCTAATTACACTCCGTGATTGATGTATACACATGCAAGATGTTTTAAAGCACTTTAGGCCTGCAATTTAGCATTCAATGTGAATTCTGCCCTTAAAACGCTGCTTCGCGTCAAATCCAGATTTTCCCCAGGACTTTTGGCGTCTATCCCACTCCGTCATGCCCCCCTCCAGGTGTTAGACCCCTTGAAACATCTTTTCCATCACTTTTGTGGCCAGCATAAATGTTTCTAGTTTTCAAAGTTAGCTTCCCCATTTAAGGTCCGCGAACCCGGTTTGCAAACCGATAATCGGAGGTTCGGGCCATCTCTAGTGATGTTACGAATATGAAAAGTTTGTGGTCATCACTAGTGGAAATGTTTATATGTTTAAAAGCTTTTTTATTATGCCTTAATATTGCATGGAACATGTTTATGTACAGAAAATATGTCAGTCAGAATTTAATATTCAAGAGGCAGAGTTGAGACTGCCTCAGTAAATAATTAAATCAGCTAAAAATGCCCGAGTCTTTAAAAAGACTGATAACAGGTCTTCTTGATCTTGACTAAATAGAATTTACAAGATAGTATGTGCAGGATCCAAACTATATAGCAGCAGGTAAATCACAGCTCAAATACATTTGTTTCTTTGTTAGAACCTCTTCCGTGGTTCTTTTCTTGTGTAAGGACATTTCCCCTTATATTTACTGGCACTTGGGAAAAAAAGTAATATGAACCTGTATGCAAAGTTCCTTTTCTGTAAGTTCCCACTGAAACGAATAAAAAAACAAAAAAACAACACTTTTCTTTCCAAGTTTTAGGTTCTCTGAGAACAGGGAATGCCATAAAGTTCTTCAGACTAAGACATAGACAGCAAGAAAGAACAGCAGAGGTACTTCTCTTGAGCCACCCTATCCAAAACTAAAATGGAAATGTTTAGCTGGAGTAACACTTTATCACTTTATCAATTTTACTAATCAGAAATGGAAGAAACAAACAAACATTTGCAGTTTGTTCCCTACCTTAGCCAGACCCTAAAGCCCCATCTACACCATACAATTTTTTGTGCGATTCGATTCATCGATTTGATTCAAGTCGACATGTCCGATTGGGATTCGATTTGATAGTGTGGTCGAATGTCATTGCAAAACAATGGCAAATCGATCACACTACCGATTGAATCGAATCCCGATCGGACATGTTGGATTAAATCGAATCGATGAATCGAATCGCATAAAAAATTGTATGGTGTAGATGGGGCTTAATTTATGTGGGATGAAGCTGCCTATACCTTTGTAGATGGTGGTGGAATACATATATATCTATATTATGGAACTAAAAATACTAAAAAAAAAATTATAATCATAGAAATGGCTTACCTCTAAAAGAAGGGACCATGCCAATTTCAAACAAAATATTTATTATTCATTAGACACTATACGCGATAACATATTTCGCTGACCACAGCCCTCTTCCTCACGTTATTGTTTATAGTGTCTGATGAATAATAAATCTTTTGTTTGAAAGCCATTTTTATTAGTGACATAATATAGATATACCAATAATTCTCTACCATCTGTTTTTGGGGTGTCTTTTACCTCCCAGTTATGTCACAGCCCCCCAGCTGCTTTGTGGGGTTAGTCTAGTGTTCACTTTTGAACTTGAGTTTTTTTCTGGAGGGCGACCCACACATCTAATGATCTAATGAACCAGAGTGAAGAGGGGATTTCCTCACCTGCCTTCATACTGTGGCAACCCACACTTGTGAGTTTTCTTTTGCTATTTAAGATTACGTGATCAGCGCATGGCATACTGCACCATAAAGGATTCCTGGTGTCTCTGTGCGTTTTCCTGTTTCCCTAGGAAGAATGTTGAATCCCTTAGGATAATTCACCCCCTTTTTATGCCATTGATTGTTTATACTTGCAAATCTTAAGAGAGACGCAGAAAAAAAATAAAGATACAAAATACACACCTAACATATCATGGGAACTTACAGCCAGGCGATTATCTGAAAATCAACAAAACGCTAGGTCAGTGGAACTCTATGGGAGGGATTCCTTTACAGTTTGGTGTAATGTATTACATTGCAAACACACTGCCACTTGAGGGAATGCTGCAAAATTGCACACTCCTTCAAAATTGCTAGGAAAGCCACTTGGTAAAATGTAAACAAGTCACAAACACTTAGGCCTAGTTCCTACTACAAAATGGAAGCGCAATCACAAGGGCTGAGCAAGTTTGTGGGCACTATTCTGAGCGATTCTGTGGTCGTTTTTTGTGCAATTTGCTTTTTTGACAAGCGCTTTTGTAAGCTCTTTTAGTTGTGCGATTAGAGATTTTCTGTGTGCAGACTACAGAAAGTGCAATCTTTAACTTGGAACTGAATGTCTTTAATGTAATTTTTAAGCAAAAGCGCTCACAAAATCGCTTTGCCAAGTGCTTTTTAAAGCAATTTGTGATTTTTCTATACCTTCCATTAAAGCACAATCGCTCAGAAAATAGTGCAGGACCCACGTTTGTGATTGGAAAGAAAGCTCATCACTCATGTAAGAACACTTGCATTAAATTATAGCACAAACTCTAAAAGTTTGCACTCACAGTCATAGACCTATGGAATTAAATTGTCTCACAGTCCATGAACCAAACAAATCCACAGATCTTCCCGAGCAGAGTTCACACCATAGTCTAAGGACGCAGTATTATCAACTACTTTAGCCAAGCCCAAGACTCTCACGTTATATGCAAAATAAAAAGAGCAAAAAAACAAAACATTGTGTGTAACTGCGGATAAAAATCTTCCAAAAACTCTCCACTGTGCCACTCTCCATCACCTCACAAACCAATCTACCAGTGCAGGGACCCCCCCCCCCCTTTTGCCCGCACTCACCCTAGTATCCTCCAAAATATCCAGAGGTAAGAATGACAACATTGGGGCTTGAGAAGATAAACAGCAGGTACACCAGACGTTGCTCCAAAATGAAAGCTGCAACTAAAAAGCGCTAATATAGTGTAAAACCAGCATTTTAATAAACGATTCAAAGATCTTGCACTCACAAGCAAAGGGTGGTATCATGTACAGATGGGGTCCCTGGGTGAACGCTCTGAAGGATGCCGGGAAGATCTGTGGATTTATTTGGATCACGGACCGTGAGACAATTTAATTCCTTATGCCTTTGACTGTGAGCGCGAACTTTTAGAGATATTAAATTATATATTGCTTGGCACAACTATAATAAGAACTCGAGCCATGTTTGCAAGATTATTGAATTTATTATTTTATAGCGAATATCCTGAACTCACAAACGTTTCCATTTGTATTATGTACATTACACTAGTGCTTATAAAGCACTTTTTAAAACGTTAGTGTTTTTTTAAAAAGCTCAAAGTGCTCTTAGTGTGAACAAGCCTTTAAAGCTTGTGAATGTGACCTGCAATTGCTAGTGGTACCCAGCCCTAAAGGAAATGAGCATGTAGAATTCTGATGGCAGAGGTGTCTTGCCAAACTTTTAAATGTCTTACTGCAAGGGTCAGAGGAAGGGGGGCCCTGTGGCCTATGTGCATTGACTTTGTCTGTCATCAATTAATAACAGGAGCCTGGCTGACTGCATTTATTAAAGAGAGTTGACAATTTTATTGGTATGCATCTGTTTTATTTATTGGGGGTAGACAGAAGTGTACAGCAAGTCTACATTTCTAATTTCTAATAACTAATTCAAGAGGCAGGAGCCTGTGAGTCTGTGTTGGGGTTTTGCTTTTTATTGTTTTAGCAATTATGTTTTGTATTCATTAGTGTTCGCTATACTTAGAGATGATCAGTGCTAACAATTTTGAGTTAATTAAAAGTTTGCTTCAATTTTAAGTAAATTTTGACAGCTTGGAATTGGATACTTCAATGTAGCAGCTGAAGGTTCTAACTGGTCCAATTCCAAGGTGCATACATGTGCAAAAAATATAACATAAAATAGCATCTATTAAAAATATCCACCAAGTTTTAACCGTTGCAATAAGCTGAAAAAAGCTAGGGTTTTTTTGTTATGCCACTGAAGGTTAGTGTGTTTTGTCACAAGTTTATTTGATGTTTCTATGCCTCAAACTGTACTAACACAGATAAGTATTTTTGAGAAGTATCTATTGTTCCTACAGTTGACTTATTTATAGAGTAATCCAGCCTGACTGAAAGAGTCAAAGATAATGATTAGTGATGGCCTGCAGTTCGCCTTGGCGGACAGTTTGTGGCGAATTTTGCATGTTTGTGGTTTGCATTTATGGCAAACTTTACACAATGTTCTTGTTCATACCATACATAAACATGGAGCCATATTTTGACCCTTCACCCTTAAAGAGAACCTGATATGTATGGTATGTGGGTATTTATACTTACCTGGGGCTTCCTCCAGCCCCATTAGGTTCGTGGGTTCCCTTGCTGTCTTCCCAGGCCACTCTGCTCTCTTAAAATCCCTCTCAGTAATCCTGCCGCACTCTTTTGTGCATGCGCGGCTTGGCCGCGTGCACACCTCCCATCGTGCTCCCACAGACGTGAGTGTACTGCACAGACACAGATCACTTCCGGGCACAAGAGCATAGCAGATGTGCATGTGTGGCTGGGCCACACATGTGCAGATGGGCACAACTGCCCAAAACTGGCCAGATTACTGGAGGGATTTACCAGAGAACGGAGCAGCTGGAGAGGATTGCGAGGGAGCCCACGCACCCAATGGGGCTGGAGGAAACCCCAGGTAAGTATAAATACCCCAATACCATCCATCTCAGGTACATTTTAAGTCAGGTGGGACAGGATAGCCAATTAGCATTTTTGCCATACTGGCCTCACACTAGTGTTGGGCGAACACCTGGATGTTCGGGTTCGGGAAAGTTCACTGAACATGGCCGCAATGTTCGGCATGTTCGGGCCGAACCCCGAACTCCCCGAACATCCCGCTTTTGGGGGCCCTATGGGGTCGCAGGCATAAGGGGGGAGCATGCCCCGATCGCGGGGGGGGGGGGGTCGGAAATTCCCCCCACCCCCTCCGCTAGCGCTCCCCCCTCTGCCCGCTTCCCCATACAAAAGTTTCAGGAAGTACCGGTCCGGTGGTAGTGGGTGGCTGGCAGTGGGCGGCACTGTGAAGTGAGTGACTGAGGAGGAGGAGTCCGGAGAGTGACGCGTTGAGGGAGGCCGGGCAGCGGGCGGTTCAGCAGTAGTACGGTACTACTGCTGAACGACCCGCTGCCCGGCCTCCCTCAACGCGTCACTCTCCGGACTCCTCCTCCACAGTCACTCACTTCACAGTGCCGCCCACTGCCAGCCACCCACTACCACCGGACCGGTACTTCCTGAAACTTTTGTATGGGGAAGCGGGCAGAGGGGGGAGCGCTAGCGGAGGGGGTGGGGGGAATTTCCGACCCCCCCCCCCCCGCGATCGGGGCATGCTCCCCCCTTATGCCTGCAACCCCATAGGGGGGCAGTATTCGGCCGAACAGGGCACTGTTCGGCGGCCATTTAGTAGTTCGGGGCGAACCCGAACTTAAAAGGCCGAACACCTGATGAACGCGAACATCACCCGAACAGGGTGATGTTCTGCAGAACCCGAACAGTGGCGAACACTGTTCGCCCAACACTACCTCACACCCCTACAAAGGAAACAAACCTGGCAGGTAAGTTTCAGTCTGTAAGTTGAGTCAGTGTATGAGGAGCTGTGCTGCTGCTAGATAGATAGATAGATAGATAGCTAGATAGATAGATAGCTGTTCTGTGTTATCCAGTTCTGTGTATCTATTTCCCAAGGTGTTCTTCTCTGTGTAATTCACCAACTAGAGACCTCAAAAAGTCCCTTTGAGGACTGATCCTGCTGTAATTATTTTGTTGTTTGTGGTATGGTGTGTAGCTTATAGTACACCACCCATGTAGTAGTGTACTGTGTGGTTATGTTATTGTTACAGCCCATCACTGTGTTAAATTAAGTTGAGTGATTGCACTGTACATTAAAAAATGTGTGTCACCTGACACAAAGCGTTTCACATCACTGCCTTTGTAGAGCAGTGTTAAGGCCCATACACACACTCAACCAAACTGCTTAATTGTTATCTGATTTTGGTGTGTTAGATGACAATTGTATTGGTAGAAAACGACTACACTACCAACTTATAACAGGCAGTTTGCCCAATCCAAGCAATGGATTAACTTGCACGACTGTTGGGCTGATATCGCACACTGCTCTTAGCCACATGTGTTCAAGTTATTTGAACGACAGTATGCAAAAGAGTTGGTCGTTCAGTTGGTTGGTGCATGGCAAATACAAGTCATGTGATCTCTTGGTCGTGTGGTCGATAACGTCGTGGAGTTGGTTGTGCACTTTATTGGACATGTGTATGAGCCTTTAGGCCCACAATGTGCATAAAAAGTATTTGTCAAATATTTAAGACATATGCTAAAGTGCAAATAAGAATTTTTAGGCAGATGAACACCAAATATTTAAGGCCTCTGCTACAGTGGGCGCAACTAAATTTTTTTAGTCATACATAAATATAATATACAATACAATTTAAATATAATATAATAATATATATATATATATATATATATATATATATATATATATATATATATATATATATATATATATATATACAACAACATAACTATACCATAAATATGTCAAGAAACTCTAATAATTTTTACACATTAAAAATAGCCTCTGCAATATATATATATATATATATATATATATATATATATATATATATATATATATATATATATATATATATATATATTTATATTTTATTTGGGGGGGGGGGGTTGATTTGCCATTGATCCCCCTCTGCCATGCTACTACAGTTTGCCTGCCTTTAAACTCAATGGGATCCACTGCAAACTGCCATTTCACGAACATTTGCAGAAAAATTCCCAAACATCTGTGGATGATGTCTGTCCATCACTAACGATGATCTGTCAGACTAAGTTGCAGCATTAAGGTGCTCATTAATGATACAGTCTTTATTGTACAATCTTACCAAATCTATTTAGTAGGAGAGTAAACTGAGTGAATATATTTTGAACAGATACTTTAGGTAGTTCATCATATTACATAGAGAGGGGGTTGTAGCAATGATAGGAACCTTCAGTCATCATTATCATCATCATAAGACATACGCACATACATACAGGTAATTTCCAGCCCAGCAACACTTAGTTTAACACATCAGTAAGTAACAGATGAATCTTGTTATACTGCTCTATAGCAAATATAATAAAAATGCATAGCAAACAAAGGACCATGATCAATCAATAATCAAGAAATTTTGCAACACTATGCTTGATCCAATTCCCAGGGCCATGTGCAATTCACTTTTTCACCTGAGTTTTCTCCTAGGTGATATTTTCACATTCTAAATAAAATGCCTTTTAGGTTTTCAGCAAACAAACAAACAAACAAAAAGTACTTAATAATACCTCATTTTACAGTTTTCTTTCAACTACTTTTTGCTACTTTACCAATTGCAGAGTGAAAAAGTTATTTTAAAAAGAAGACGAAAAAATATCTCCTAGGACAAAAGTTAGGAGAAAAAGTGCATTGGATCAGGCACAATGGACCATATGCAGTACACTTTTTCTCCTGAGTTTTCTCCTAAGTGATCATTTTTTATCTTGCATAATTTTTCAACACTTTGCAGTCAAAAAAAAAAAAATACAAAAACGTCAGCAAAAAAGTACTATTAGAATTATTCTGACTATTTTCTTGTATGTTGGTGGCTTAACCACTTCAGGCTAACTGGACGAAAATTTTCGTCCAGTTAGGCTGTGCGCACTCCCGCGGGTCGCGCGCTCCCGTGCCCCCCCCCATGCGCGCCCCCGCTGCTCACCGTTAGCCCACCGATCAGTGAAGGGGATTATAAATCCCTTTCGCTGATCGGACCCCCCCCGGAGAAAAGCCGGCAGCGTCTCTTCAGACGCTGCGGCTTTTCTGAGCTCTGGTCTCTTTTCTTCTGCCTGGGAGCAAGATCGATCGCTCCCAGGACTTTTTGTCTTTGGCCATCTTGTGGCCAAATAGCAAATTACACCAAAAACACACTTTGTGTTAAATAAATACATTTTAATACATTAAAAAAACCTGTTTACCTCCCACACCAAAAAATACCCACATACAAGTTTAAATAAAAAAACAACAACATTACAATAATAATAAAATAAAAAAAAAAACATAAATATTTACCTAAGGGTCTGAACTTTTTAAATATGCATGTCAAAGGAGCATATCAATATGATTTATTAAATTATGGGCTTCTAAATAGTGATGGACACAAATTGAAAAAATGCACCTTTATTTCCAAATTGAATATCGGCGCCATACATTGTGATAGGGACATAATTTAAATGGTGTAATAAGTGGGAGAAATTGGTAAATAAAGTACATAGGTTTTAACTATGGTAGCATGTATTAATTTCAAACTATAATGGCCAAAAGCTGAGGAATAATGATTTTTTTTTTCCATTTCTTTCTTAATATTCCTGTTAAAATGGATTTACAATAAATTTATTCTCAGCAAAATGTATCACCCACAGAAAGCCTAATTGGTGGCGAAAAAAACAAGATATAGATCCATTCATTGTGCCGAGTAGTGATAAAGTTATTAGCAAATGAATGGGAGGTGAAAGTTGCTCAGATGCAAAAACATTTCAACCCTGTGGGCTGAAGGGGTTAAAAAGTATTTTATTAGCAAGTTGTAAAAATATCACCTTGGAGAAAACTAAGTAAGGAGAAAACATGAATTGCATATGGGCCAATATGTGTTTAATACAGCAGTGAAATGAGAAACTTTGAGAAATAATAACTGTCTCCAGCCACAATGCAAGTCAATAGGTCATGTACCACTGCTTCTTTGCTGATGGAGTAATAATCATGGCCATCAATCAGCTGCTACAACCAATTGAATGGAGTTTCTGATATAAACTTTTGGTTAATTACAATAGCTGATCAAAGTATTGATCAGCTTTTTGTTAGTTCAGAAATCCCCTTTATAGATCACTGGATCCTAAAGAGATGAACTAATTTTAGAATAGAAGAATAAGAAAAAAATGCCAATATATTAGATTATCTGCAGTTCCTTACACATAGATCCCTTAGCGCTAGTACAAACACTTAATTGTTCTCAGTCAAGAGGACCTATCAAAGCCAATGAAGTCCAACAAGGTCATTTCTTGATCTGATTCTTTAGGGCCAATTTCCACTGGTTCTGCATCAGTTTTTATGGATCTGGATTTCTGGATGTGGCTAAATGAGTCCATTGTTTCTCTATTTAGCTTACATGTGGAAGCCACTCCATCAGGCCCTAAGTTGTTGTACCTTCTCTCCTTCCTTAGAGACAGAACGCTTCACATGGCTGTTGCCTAGCGATGCATCTCTACAACATTGGAGACTTACAGTGTCCCCAACATGACTGACTGACACAAATTGTGCGCAAGTTGTGCATGTGTACGCAGCTTTAGGTAGCCAAAAACTATTTTTATGGGTAACGTTTGCCAAGACCATCAATTTTGCTAAATTTTATTAACCAATCAAGTCTCAGTTTGCTAAAAAATGCTAAAAATGTAATATTTATTGGCTGATCTTTGTCACTTACCATGCATAGTACATTATCCTCTTTACACTACTTTGTCGAATGTGCAAAGTTGCAATGTCTTTTACCGTAAATAGCAAAGCGTAAAACACAGGATAACAATCTCAGCCACATTTACTACATATTACTGGGTGGTAGAATGCAAACCACATTTCACTGCAGAACTGGCTGTCAAACTTTAACACACATGTGTATAAAAATGAATACATTTGTGGTTCAATAGTTCCTTAAAAGTCTGGCGGATGAAATTACTCTCTTGTGCTGTGCACCTTGGATATTACAGGAATGATATCTCTGCTTTCTATTTCCTATGAAATCTATTAAACCTGTCATTTCCTTATCACTTTGAATCTTACATTCAGTAGTGCAGAAGAATTTGTGCTACTCTTGATGCAGCTGAACTCTGGGGAATTGCCAAGTCTTCCACTGCCACCCCCCTGATCTTTTCACATAACAAATCTACCCCACCCCCAAAACATAAGGTTTCTGGTATATGCACAAAGAGAACAATGTCTTACATTTTATTTTAAGATCAAATAAACTTTATATAAAGTGTTTAAAGGACAACTAGAGTGAGAAAAATATGGAGGCTGCCATGTTTATTTGCTATTAAATAACAACAGTTTCCTGGCCAGTCCTGCTTATCTATTTGGCTGCTGTAGTGTCAGAATTATACCAGAAACAAGCATGCAGCTAATCTTGTTAGATCTGAAAATAATGTCAGAAACACCTGATCTGCTGAATGCTTGTTCAGAGTCTATGGGTAAAAAGTATTAGAGGCAGAGGATCAGCAGGATAGTCAGGCAACTGGTGTTGTTTAAAGAGAAATAAATATGTCAGCCTCCATATCCATCTCTATTCAGTTGTCCTTTTAAGTTCTAAAACTATTAAATAAAAATATAGATTCAGTATACATTATACATTGCAGTATACATTATACCTCACTTTGTTATATACATTTTTCACCCACCTTTAAATTGCACCTATCTCTTACACGTCAAGCCAAATGCATAAACTGCATTCATTTCACAATCTATACTTACAGTTTTCTTTTGCCAACAACATTTCCTCATTAAAAGGAGATTTGGAGCTTCCATTCACTGACCTTACCTGAGCAAAAAAAAGCTCAAAGTCTGCAATACTAGAGCATTATGGGAGAACAATGTCATCTGTACATCTCAACATGTACATTATGCATGCAGAGGGAAACACTTTAAAGTGGTCTGAAACTCTGACATAACAATAAAAATGTGTTTTCTGCTTTTTATTACTCATACAGTTGTCATATTTGCTTTTGTGCATGCGTAATATTGTCTTTTTACAAATTACAAGTTTCCAAAGTGCAGTTTTTCTTATCCTGAAAGCTGGCATTGCATTTTATTCTTTTTCTATTATAACTGCTTTTTTATTATATATTAAAATCTTCTAATGAGCTATTTTGAACACTGTGTGTGCCTGAAGCAGAGACAGTTTCTCAGAGAGTGTTTGTTTACATTCCAGTGTTGATACATTTGTGTTTAACAAGTAAAAAATATACTGTTATCACCAGTTTGGATGCGGATTTGAAGCTGAATAGCAGGAGAAAGTGCTTTGTTTAACCATTTCAGTGATGTTCTGCTGGAATTTTTTTTTCTGGGATAGTAGCTTTCAAGCTGTAAGGAATCTTTTAGAACAAAGTAGAAATGCTGGCTTTCAGACCACTTTTTAAAAATCAATTTTCTCAAAAACTACAATGTCTTTTTGAATAATTCTTTTTGTAACTTGTACCTACTATTCTTCTTAGCATATGTAGCAATTTCAGTAGTCGGTACAAAATTATACATACATTAAGCATAAATTAATGCGTAATTACGAATGGTAACAAATAACTACGAAACTAATTACGATATTCCCCAAAATTTCACATTACGATTATATTGCATAAATGTGTATTATGATGCATAATTACGCATGGGCGTAATTTCTGCTCATCACTAATTATTTTTGATCACATTATGTTGTGTACCAAGCTAGCACCACTGACATGAACCAAATCATTTTACAGAGTATGTAGTCATTATCACGTCACGCAGTAACTCTTCCTCACAGCATCTGATAATCCAAACCCTACTACAGGTAGAGCAGACCGACTGTCTCCAACCTAATTTAACTGCCTAATGACCGATCCACGCTGATTGGCATGAGCGGAGAGCCAGTGGTGATCGTCGCTAGGAGACTGTTAAGACACTAAATCCGCCATCTATTTACTGTGTACAGCGCTGCGATCTATGACAGGGCTGTACTGGGGACAGCCATGTGACACGGCTGTCCCCTCTGGAGGCAGGGAAGCAATCCGCTGTCATAGGCTGATAAGCTGAAGCCTATGACAGCCAATTACGCTGATTGGCTGGTGGGGGAAGGAAGGAAGGATGGGATAAAAAAATAATACAAAAAATACGGCCATTTATTGTAAAAATAAATAAATACATATTTCTAACAAAATAAACACTGTGGGAGCTATCACAGCCCGCCATCAGAAAGCTGTGTTGGTGGGAAGAAAGGGGGGAAAATCACTTGTGTGCTGAGTTGCACGGCCCTGCAGCCAGCCCTTAAAGCTGCAGTGGCCTATTTTGTAAAAAATGGCCTGGTCTCTAGTGGGGTTTAAGACCACAGTCCTCAAGAGGTTAATGTCAATGTGATGGTTTGTGGGAGAAAAGCATAAAGCCTAGAGGAAAATCCATACAGTGGAACACCTGGAGGAAACCTACACAGAAAGGAGAAGATACAAAGTCCAATCCAGCCAGGCAAATAGATAGTATCCAGGCTGGGATTGGAAACCAGGCTCCTAATGCTGTGCAGCGAGAGGGATAGCCACTACACAGCAGCATGCTGGCCATGCGAAGACTGATTTGTTGTTGAAATGGTAGCATTAGCATATGACCCAATGTGCATGCCTCATATACCTTACAGTATTTTCAGAACTATAAACAACTATATGGAACAGAGACTGGTTTTAGGAAAGATATACAATGTTCTTCTTGCAACTCTGCCCTGATGTAATATACGGCAAAAATAGGCTGCATTAGTTATGTGGAAAGTAAAGAAGAAAAAAAGAAAACACAGCATGCCCTGCAACTTCCTTTGTGCGGCAGATGTGCCAAATAAGAGCCATGGAAACTTGGGAATTATCTTTTATGGACAAGAAAAGTAAGAGTGATTTTTAACTTTTGGATTACCTGGTGTAAGGAATGTACCTGTTAATTATGGGAGCGCTGCCGAGGCCCGGGCAGAATCTGTCGCTTCTAGATCTCAGTGCTTGTTCCCTGCCGCCGGCCCTGCCAGTGACTCACACTCCGTGCACACTGATAGGAGGAGGGCGCATTCACAGTGCTCCTCTGCAAGGGTAAACAATAGTCAGCTGACCCGCTCAGCTGACAGGAGCGGTGTCAGCTGGTCTCTAGCTGATTAGGCCTTGCTGTGTGATTGGTTGAGCAGAAGTGGCCGGCCACTGATTGGAGAACGATTGCTATTTTAATGTGCTGAGTGCTCGCAGTCATTGCCCATGATAAGCATAGCTTTGGCTAGTTGCTGGATGCGCACTCTGAACAATTTGTTGATATTCTGGACCTTGACCTCAGCTTGTATTGTTGTATTTAACCTCTGCTTGATTCCTGGTTTACCCTTTGTCTGCTGCCTGGACCAACCTGTAACGATTGGTGTCAGCACGCAGAGAGAATCTGATTATTGGTGATCTGCAGTATCACCAAGAATGCAGATATATACCTGATTATTGATGATCTGCAGAATCACCGATAATACAGATATATTGCTAACCTCTGGACACCTATAGGTATGTGAGTGTTTGGTGTAACAGTAGTACTTTGAGTAATGCACCTGCTGAGCAGGTGATTATAGGCAGTAAAGGAATACTGCTCTTGAGGGCACAGGAACCTTCCAGCAGCCTTAGACTCTCCAAGGGGTGGAGTCAGGCTGGAGATAGGAAGGACCAGAGAGTGAGTGACACCTGAAGGTGGATGTCACTATCTGATCTGGAGAATATCTCTTAAGAGGAGAGATAGCTCTCGAGGTCGGGCACGCCTGGTCGGCAATACACGGACAGATAAAGTACAAAGACAGAAGGCTGATTCGGTATTCAAGGCAAGCAGGGTCTGGCAACGGAATATCAGATACGCGAGGTACCGAATCAGAGATCAGAGGGATAGTCAGGAAAGCAGTAAGTCATAACAGATATCAACAATGCCTAGTCTGGGTGTGAGGTCCTTGGTCTCTACACCCTGGAACTAGTCTGATGAATAACAGATAGATAACACAAGTTCCCTAGTCTGGTGTGAGGTCCGTGGTCTCTACACCCTGGAACTAGTCTGAAGTATAACAGATAGATAACACAAGTTCTCTAGTCTGGGTGTGAGGTCCGTGGTCTCTACACCCTGGAACTAGTCTGAAGTATAACAGATAGATAAAACAAGTTCCCTAGTCTGGGTGAGAGGTCCGTGGTCTCTACACCCTGGAACTAGCCTAAGCATAAACAGAATAACAGTACAAGTAATCTGGCTCAGTGTGAATTCCCAGGTCCACCTGGTTCAAACACACTGTTGGATCTGACTAAGGTCTGAGTGCTTCCACGTAGTGTTCGCAACGGCCGACAACTTGAGACTGGCCAGCAGTAACTATATATGGAGTAGTGCTCTCCGGCACCACCCCTAATTGATCAACCAATAGTAACCTGCTCTGGAGTCAGCTGATCGGTGTGATCAGCTGATCTCTTCTTGCCCAGTATAAGAGTTCTGCTTCTCAGCGCGCACGCGCGTATTCCTAAGCCTGTGTGCACTAACAGACTCAGCCACACCAGACACACGCTTCCGCGTGCAAACCGCCGCATTGGACGCGGAATCAGCCGCCTCCTCAGCAGCACACTGGGTGGCTTTTCCGCGTTCTCTCACAGTAACGCCCCCCCCGAGGAGTGAACTCCGGACATCTCCTGCCTGGCTTTTCAAGATGCAAGTTATGGAACTCCCTTTTTAACTCCTCTGCGTGCATGCGACATTCTGGCACCCAAGTTCTCTCCTCAGTGCCATACCCCTTCCAGTGCACAAAATACTGCACGGAGTTCTGCACCAGCCGGGAGTGTAGAATCTTCTCAATTTCATACTCAGGTTGGTCATCAATCAACACAAGGGGGGGGGGGGGGAGTGGAATCCACGTGCACTGCCGGCTTGAGCAAGGACACATGGAACGATCTCACACCTCGCATGCTGGTAGGGAGATCAATGGCATAAGTGACATCACTGATTTTCCTGGTCACTGGAAACGGACCCACAAATCTGGGACCTAACTTGGGGGACAGTTGCTTCAGAGCCAAATGTCGTGTGGACACCCAGATCAAGTTTCCTGGAAGGAATTCCCACTCTATGGAACGTCTCTTATCAGCCTGTTTCTTCTGACTCTGAAAAGCCCTCCTCAAATTTCTTTCTACCATTCCCCAAATCTGCTTTAAGGACTTCTGCCAATCCTCCAGGGCTGGAAACGGAGTGGCAGCCACTGGTAATGGGGTGAACTTAGGTGACCTTCCTGTCACCACCTGGAATGGGGAAAAACCTGAGGAGAAGCTTTTCAAATTGTTGTGTGCAAATTCTGCAAATGGCAGGAATTTAACCCAGTCGGTTTGAACATCTGCCACATAACACCTCAGAAACTGTTCCAGAGACTGATTGGTTCTCTCGGTCTGGCCATTGGTCTGTGGGTGGTAGCCTGAAGAAAAAGATAACTCCATGTCTAACTGATGGCAGAATGCCCTCCAAAACTTAGAAACAAATTGGACTCCCCGATCTGACACTATATTTTCCGGAATACCATGCAGCCGGAAAATATGTTGGATGAAGAGATCGGCCAACTCCTGGGCCGAGGGGAGTCCTTTCAGGGGGACAAAATAGGCCATCTTGCTGAATCAATCGACTACCACCCAAATGACCGTCATGCCCTCAGACATGGGGAGTTCGCCCACAAAATCCATGGACAGATGGGTCCATGGCTCACTCAGGAGTGGCAATGGTTGCAATGTCCCAACAGGTGCCTGACAGGAGGGTTTGCTCCTAGCAAACACTGCACATTCTCTTACATACTCTTTGCAGCCAGTTGCCAATGACGGCCACCAGGCACATCTCGCAACGAGGTCCTGAGTTCTGGTGGCCCCGGGATGCCCAGCATTCTTGTGGGAATGGAACAACTGCAGTATTTGTAGACAAAAAGGCAATGGTACAAACATGACCCCCTCAGGCTTCCCCTCTGGTACATCCTGTTGGAACGGACGCAACGTTTCTGTCCAGTCCCTCCAGGTCTCAGTGGCGGCCAGAACCACTTTCTGAGGAAGAATGGTTTCTGGGTCTGAGGGCTGTGCTGTCTAGGGCTCAAAACATCTGGACAAGGCATCAGCTTTGATGTTCTTACTACCAGGGGTATACATGATTACAAATCTGAATCTCGAAAAAAATAATGACCACCGGGCCTGTCGGGGGCTAAGTCTCTTAGCGCCCTCAATGTACTCCAAATTCTTGTGGTCAGTATAGACAGTAATGGTATGTTCTGCACCCTCTAGCCAATGTCGCCATTCCTCAAAGGCCAACTTAATGGCTAGAAGTTCCCTATTGCCTATATCGTAGTTCTTCTCTGCGGGTGAAAACCTATGTGAAAAATAGGCACAGGGGTGTAATTTTCCCTGTAACCAAGAACGCTGAGACAGCACAGCCCCTACCCCTACCTCTGAGGCATCTACCTCCACAATAAAGGGGAAGGTGGTGTCGACATGTCTCAAAATGGGTGCAGTACAGAACAATTTCTTCAGAGTGGAGAAAGCAGCATGGGCCTCAGGGGACCAGTGATGAGTATCTGCCCCTTTCTTTGTGAGACTGGTGAGAGGTGAGATCACCATAGCGTACCCCTTTATGAACCTCCTATAGTAGTTGGCGAACCCCAGGAACCTCTGGAAAGCCTTCAGTCTCACAGGTTGGGGCCACTCCAAAACAGCTGAAACTTTTCCAGGGTCCATAGAAAGGCCAGAGGTTGAAATTATGTACCCCAGAAAGGCAACAGAGGTCACTTTGAAAATGCATTTCTCCAGCTTAGCATACAGCATATTTTGTCTCAACTTCCGTAACACAAACTTAACATGCTTTCTGTGCTCTGAGACGTTGGACGAGAAGATTAGTATGTTGTCTAAATATACTAAGACGAATCTGCCCAATACTTCTCTAAAGACTTCATTATTCAGCTCTTGAAAGACGGCCGGTGCATTACACAACCCGAAGGGCATCACCAGGTACTCGTAGTGCCCGTCGGGCGTGTTAAAGGCTGTCTTCCATTCATCACCGTCCCTGATCCGCACCAGGTTGTAAGCACCCCTCAAATCCAGTTTCGAGAAAATCTTAGCATTGGTGACTTGAGTAAATAAATCGTCTATTAAAGGCAAAGGATAGCGATTTTTTACTGTAATTTTATTTAAGCCCCGATAATCAATGCATGGACGGAGGCCTCCATCCTTCTTTTTCACTTAAAAGAACCCTGCCGGGGACCGAGATAAAACCTTTAGCTAAGTTCTCTCGGATGCATTCCTGCATGGCCAATTTCTCTGGCCCAGATAAATTATAGAGATGACCTCTAGGGGGCATACAGCCAGACCTGAGATCAATGGGGCAATCAAAAGGACGTTGTGGAGGAAGTTTATCTGCTGACTTGGGACAAAACACGTCCGCAAATTCTGAATACTGATCTGGCAATCCCTCCATGTGAATCTTGGTTTTACCAAAGGTTACTTTTGCTAGACAATGATGATAGCAATGGGCAGACCAGCTTGTTAGCTGACCCGTAGCCCAATTGATCTGAGGTGAGTGAATTTGTAACCATGGCATGCCAAGAATGATCGTGGAGGTTGCCATTCGCAACACAAAAAATGGTAAACTTTCTTTATGCAACACCCCTATTGTGACCCCCAAGTCTGGGGTCTGGGAGAGAGGGTGGTTACTCAGCAGGGGGGAATCATTCACTGCAGTGACCCGAATCTGTTGTTTTAGTGGGGAAATCGGAATCCCCAATTTCTTAGCAAATTCATAATCCATAAAATTAGCTGCTGAGCCAGAATCTATGACGGCCTCAGTAGTCTCTGTCTTATCCTGCCAGGATATAGTACAAGGGAGAAGAAAACGTTTATCATCTAGAGGTAATGACTGCACGCCTAGGGTATTACCTCCGACTACACCTAGGCGGCAGCATTTCCAGACTTCTTGGGACAATTCTGCACTTTATGACCCCCCTCTGCACAGTATAGACAGAGCTGCTCTGTTTTTTTTGCGTCTCCATTCCACCCGAGACAATCTCGACCGACCAATCTGCATTGGTTCGGGCAGAGGTAAAGCAGGTGGAGATGGAACAGAAGGAGATGCTGCGTAGGACAAGTATCTCACATTGTTCCTACCCCGGGTCTGTCTTTGGTATCATAAGCGACGATCAATTCTGATGGCCAATGAAATGGCTTCATCGATGGATTTGGGCTCAGGATGACCCAACAACTCTGAGACCGCGTCTGACAGCCCTGACAAAAAACAGTCTAATAATGCAAATGAGCCCCATCTGGCTGTAACTGCCCATTTCCTGAATTCAGCTGCGTAATTTTCAACTCGATCTCTGCCCTGCCGCAACGTCTTGAGCTTCCGCTCTGCGGGAGAGGCAATGTCCGGGTCATCATAAATTATAGCCATAGCTTCAAAAAATGCCTCAACTGAGGCCAACGCGCTTTTACCTGGCTGGAGATTATATGCCCAAGTCTGGGAATCTCCTGAAAATAGTGTCTTGATAAATGTAATTCTCTGTGCTACAGTTCCTGAAGAACTAGGTCTCAACTCAAAGTATGATAACACTCGGTTTTTAAAGTTCCGAAAGTCAGATCTGTGGCCAGAAAACCTTTCAGGTACAGACATGCGTATGTCTGTGCTAGGAGGAGATCGCACTGTATCCACAGCCGTCTGTAGGGCTTGCGCAGACCCAGACAAGGCATTGATCTGGGTCTGATGATTGTCCAGCACTGAGATGATTTTGTCACCGAGGTGGTGAGTGCATCAAGACGGCTGCGGAGTGCGTCCATTTGGTTTTGGTCTGCCGTTCTGTAACGATTGGTGTCAGCACGCAGAGATAATCTGATTATTGGTGATCTGCAGTATCACCAAGAATGCAGATATATACCTGATTATTGATGATCTGCAGAATCACCGATATTACAGATATATTGCTAACCTCTGGACACCTATAGGTATGTGAGTGTTTGGTGTAACAGTAGTACTTTGAGTAATGCACCTGCTGAGCAGGTGATCATAGGCAGTAAAGGAATACTGCTCTTGAGGGCACAGGAACCTTCCAGCAGCCTGCGACTCTCCAAGGGGTGGAGTCAGGCTGGAGATAGGAAGGACCAGAGAGTGAGTGACACCTGAAGGTGGATGTCACTATCTGATCTGGAGAATATCTCTTAAGAGGAGAGATAGCTCTCGAGGTCGGGCACGCCTGGTCGGCAACACACGGACAGATAAAGTACAAAGACAGAAGGCTGATTCGGTATCCAAGGCAAGCAGGGTCTGGCAATGGAATATCAGATATGCGAGGTACCGAATCAGAGATCAGAGGGATAGTCAGGAAAGCAGTAAGTCATAACAGATATCAACAATGCCTAGTCTGGGTGTGAGGTCCTTGGTCTCTCTACACCCTGGAACTAGTCTGATGTATAACAGATAGATAACACAAGTTCCCTAGTCTGGGTGTGAGGTCCGTGGTCTCTATCCCTGGAACTAGTCTGAAGTATAACAGATAGATAACATAAGTTCCCTAGTCTGGGTGTGAGGTCCATGGTCTCTATCCCTGGAACTAGTCTGAAGTATACCAGATAGATAACACAAGTTCCCTAGTCTGGGTGTGAGGTCCGTGGTCTCTACACCCTGGAACTAGTCTGAAGTATAACAGATAGATAACACAAGTTCCCTAGTCTGGGTGTGAGGTCCGTGGTCTCTACACCCTGGAACTAGCCTAAGCATAAACAGAATAACAGTACAAGTAATCTGGCTCAGTGTGAATTCCCAGGTCCACCTGGTTCAAACACACTGTTGGATCTGACTAAGGTCTGAGTGCTTCCACGTAGTGTTCGCAACGGCCGACAACTTGAGACTGGCCAGCAGTAACTATATATGGAGTAGTGCTCTCCGGCACCACCCCTAATTGATCAACCAATAGTAACCTGCTCTGGAGTCAGCTGATCGGCGTGATCAGCTGATCTCTCCTTGCCCAGTATAAGAGTTCTGCTTCTCAGCGCGCGCACGCGTATCCCTAAGCCTGTGTGCACTAACAGACTCAGCCACACCAGACACACGCTGCCGCGTGCAAACCGCCGCGCTGGACGCGGAATCAGCTGCCTTACTGTTGTTACATGTGGCGGCTTTTCCGCGTTCTGCCCTGTTACCAGACGCACGCTTCCGCGTGCAAACCGCCGCATTGGACATGGAATCAGCCACCTCCTCAGCAGCACACTGGGCGGCTTTTCCGCGCTCTCTCACACAACCTCTGCTAAGTTACTAGACTTCCCTTTATTTCTGCCTGGACCGACCTCTGCTAAGTTACTGGATTTCTCTTTATTATAAACTGTTATAAATCACCTTTTCCTCCAGCACCAGCAAACTCATCCGCGAGAGTTGCACAATGCACACACGACTCATCACAGCAAGCAGGAGATAGACTTTCTCAGGGTTCTTCAAAGTTTGATGGAGTTTATTTAGTACACAACTATACAGATACAGTTCATTATATCCTGGCCAAGCAAAGTTCCATGTTGCGTTACAGCGGCAGCGGCAATCAGGTCTCCTTATATCTATCCTACGGTACATCTTCTAGACTACCTATGTACAGCATACATTATATCAGATTACATAGAGAAAGGACAATAATTAGGTGTCCCAGTCAGCATATAGAGAGCAGGAAAGTAGGAATCAGAGTGAGCTCCGTCAGCCCCTCTGTCCCTTTTATACCGACTAGGAAAGAGTTAAATGTGACCTCATCTTAGCCATCCCTCAGACCCGGCTATTGGCTTTGACCAATCGTGGTGTCATAATACACACCTACTCGAATAATATTTAATGACCACTTTTCACTTACTTACAAGAATTTGATATTTTGTAAATATGGCCTATGTTGATTGTTCTCGTAGTCCATTTGTCTGGGGCAGTGTAGGCCTGTGGCCTTCCTTCAGGAACATGTTCTCAGTATCTGCTTGTTATTCATCTAACTTCAAGCAGACACTGAGATGCTTCTGCCTACATCACAAGAAACTCTGTTTTAAAGGTATATTCTGCGAATAAGCCTTTTACATAAACTCAGTCCAAATAACTAAGGCCTACTTAAATTATAACACTCTTGTGCTGCCTGGACTGACCCTTGCTTGTTTACTGGATACTCCATTGCTTGCTGCTTGGATTACCTGTTACCCACGGACTTGTCTACTGCTAACACACGATGTTGATAGCCTCATCCTTGTGAATTAAGGTAATAAACCGTGTGTTACTGCTGAACTTTTAAACTGTGTATGTGATACTGCTGAACTGTGTTGCTAGCCTCAGTCGTGACATCTGGTGGTACTCTGGTTCTCTATGCCTCAGCTGCTATACCGTGCACCTCCAAGGCCTGGGTGTAATCGAAGTCGGGCAGGTGTTATTTCCTCACCTCCCGTTCAAGCGGGGAAGCACCACATAGGGTGAAGAAGGTGGTGATAGATTTAGGCATAGCATCTTAAAGAAAGCAGGGGATCTGCCAGGAATTACATCTGGTTAGCATCCTCATTACTTGTTTACCAGATACAAATAAATAATAAAATTTTTATTTTATGCCTGACAGTTACATTTTAAAGTATCCCCTCATCTGTAGAGATGTAGCGAACTGTTTGCCGGCGAACGGTTCCAGGCGAACTTTGGTAGTTCGCGTTCGCCTGCAGCAGGCGAACTTTTGTGGAAGTTCGATTTGCCCCATAATGCTCTATTGAGCAAAACTTTGACCCTCTACATCACAGTCAACAGGCACATTATTGTCAAACACACTGCTCTCACTGCTGGAGGCCCCTCCCTCCTCCAAGCAAGGTCCTTATACCATTTGACTCACTTGTCTGCCTACACTAATTAGTTAAGGGACAGCTGCTTCCCTCCTCTCTCCCTCCCTCCACCCTTCTACCTATTCCCTCCTCCCTCCTACCATAGGGAGGAGGGTCTCATCTGCCAGGGAATTCCAGTATTTTAAAAGCCAGCTTACATACCGTGGCTGGGGATTGAACCCAGGTCTCAGTGTATGGTAGGTAACTAACATATCCATTATACCACCAACACTTCTAGCTGAAGCTAGCTGAAGCTAGCTGAAGCTAGCCTAGCATGTACAATTTATGCTCAATCCAAAAGAAAAATAACATTTCTATCATGCTTTTCTCCTGGCAGACTCAAAGCACCAGAGCTGCAGCCACTAGGGCACACTCTAAAGGCAGTAGCAGTGTTGGGAAGACTTGCCTAAGGTCTCCTACTGAATAGGTGCTGGCTTACTGAGCAGACAGAGCCGAGATTCGAACCCTGGTCTCCTGTGTCAGAGGCAGAGCCCTTAACCATTACACCATCCAGCCACTGCTTAAAGATATGTAGGCGGGCATGGCCTTGCCTTTCGTGTTCAACAGTTGTCAAGAGAAAAATTAGACAAGACCAATAACATTTATATCACACTTTTCTCCTGGCGGACTCAAAGCGCCAGAGCTGCAGCCACTAGGGCACACTCTATAGGCAGTAGCAGTGTTAGGAAGACTTGCCTAAGCTCTACTACTGAATAGGTGCTGGATTACTGAACAGACAGAGCCGAGATTTGAACCCTGGTCTCCTGTGTCAGAGGCAGAGCCCTTAACCATTACAACATCCAGCCACTGCTTAAGGATATGTGGGAGACCTTAGGCAAGTCTTTCCAACACTGCTACTGCCTATAGCAGGCTTCCTCAACCAGGGTTCCCTGGAACCCCAGGGTTCCTTGAGCACTCTGCAGGGGTTCCTTGGCATTTTACACCATCGTGGGGGAAGTATAATAAAGCACATTATAATAGGGGGTACTGTAATAAGAAGCACTAAATTGAGGGCTCAGGAGACAGTATAATGAGTGGCAGTGTAATGGGGGTAGTGAAATAAACAGCCACACATACTTTTAAAAACCATGCCTCCTGCAAAATAAATGTAAGGGTTCCTCGAGATCAAAACATTGTTTACAGGGGTTCCTTGAGCTCCAAAAGTTATTTACAGGGTTCCTCCAGGGTAAAAAGGTTGAGCAAGGCTGGCCTATAGAGTGTGCCCTAGTGGCTGCAGCTCTGGTGCTTTGAGTCTGCCAGGAGAAAAGCATGATATAAATGTTATTTTTCTTTTGGATTGAGCATAAATTGTACATGCTAGGCTAGCTTCAGCCAGCTTCAGCTAGAAGTGTTGGTGGTATAATGGATATGTTAGTTACCTACCATACACTGAGACCTGGGTTCAATCCACGGTATGTAAGCTGGCTTTTGAAATACTGGAATTCCCTGGCAGATGAGGGAATAGGGAGAAGGGGAGGAGGGAGGTTCAGGTATTAGAACCCTTGAAACATGTTTTCTATCATTATTCCAGCCAGTAGAAAATTTTGTAAATTTTGAAGTTCGCATCCCTATTGAAGTCTATTGCGGTTCGCAAACTTTTTCGCGAACCGAACTTTCTGCGGAGGTTCGCGGACAGGGTTTGCAAACCGAAAATTGGAGGTTCACGACATCTCTACTCATCTGACCAAATGTCAAACTTTTTTTGCTACGGTTGTAGCAGGGTGCCTGGCAACACATATCACCATAGCAAAACAAATGTATACAGGTCCATGCAATAAGCAAGACACTAAAAATAAATAAATAAAAATCTTTGAAACATTTTAATCCTGGACAATCAACTAATCTCTTTCACATAAAGAGATCTAAAACTAATAAAATAAAGCTTACATATTGGACATTTCTCCCAGCATACTTCTACAGTAGTCAAATAAGCTCTTATACAATCTAGTACCCAAGACCAGGATTCATTTTTCTTTTTTTTTCTCCTACTGAAAGTCAGAAATGGAAAAAAAAATATAAGACTACACTGCTTTCTAGTGCTGTTTATGTAGTAAATTTACATTGAAAGGTTAGCATCAAATCAAATACAGAAGAAGCCATTGAAATTGAGGATCAAAGCTCACATGCTAAAGTTTAACAAAAACAATTTAAAATACGATACATATAAACTGCATGTTCAAAGTGAACAGTTAACTGTCAAGTTATTACTGAATAAACCCTTTTGGTTAATATATCTGTATTTTTTAGTATTAGTATTTTTTTAAATCTCACTATATATGGGAATCATATTATTTGTAGGACTGGAAAGTGAACACCTGTTTATGTACAGAGTCAGTCTGGCAGAGGCAGATGTAATACCAGATTGCCCATATGGTTCTGCGTATGATTCATCAGTGGCCTGGAAGGACGATAATTTCTTTATATTATCTCAATGCTGGGATTTTTTTTTCCAAGAGATTCCAACTTGGCAGAAGGCTCAGAGTTTATCGGTTTCACAAGTACACTAGGGATGTGAGCTAAGTATCCAGCATGACAGCGTATGCTTTGTGTGTGACAGTGCATGAGTTTTGTGCAATAAATTGATTGTGTTCCGGGAGTCCAATCGGATATGGCACAGCATGAGGTTTATTGTTATTTTTGGATGCTGCTAAGTCAAACAAAACTGACATCTTACACTGATACATCCATACTAGGAAATGGTTTCAACTAAAACAATAAAATTGAAAGGCCAATGGCACTGTCATTGCCAGGTTCATTAAATGGTTCAGAATTATGAGACTTTATAAATGCTTTTCCTCAACGCAGACAGAAAAAGTACATGTTAAGGGGGGAGATGACTGAGCAAAACTAGTTTCTCAGACCTTAGGAATGTGCAATATTGCGTCTGTGCAGGTACCACAAGGTTCGTGCAGCTACCTTTGCTATAGAAAATAATTTTCTATGGAATTTACAAGTCTTTCAAGAGGAACTTTGCCGAGAGATAGTAGTAGGGTAAAAAATCAAGACATTGCAAAAGGAGGAGTTCAAAAATATATAATAGATGACAAAATGATTGATACTGCGTGAATCATTCATGTTGTTTTAGACTCTGTCAGCCTGCAGGTCAGCATCTTTACTGCTGGCAGGAATGGGAAAAAAAAACAGCCCAACTGGCTGTGTCTATAACACATGCACTAAAAATGTGACTGGGCCCCATTCACACTTGCGTTTCTTGACAAACGGACCGGATGGCTGGACCGGATCCGGACCGGAACCGTATGGTTCAGATCCGGATTCGGTCCACATCTGCTCTGTTTGCACGCGTATTCCGTCCGGTATGAATAGGGCTGCGATGCGGATTCCGTCTTTTTAAAGAGATAACACACTATATAAATTCCAGGGGTCTGAGAGGTCAGCAGAAGTGCTGGGGTCATTGTTGGAGAGAGCTTGATGTGTGCAGATCATCCTTGTATACAGAGACTGCAGTTTGGACCATGGATCCAGTGGTTTTGTACACCTTTTATCTGGGAATACTCTCCTTTTTGGTGTTTACATACTACTATGTGGGGAGAAGGCTTGCTCCTCGAAGGAGATGGTGGGTGAATCCTCTACTAGTCAGGAGGCAGAGGAAGGGAGAGTTCCAGACCCTCTACCGGGACCTGAGACAACACCCAGAGAAGTTCTACAGCTATACCCGGATGTCCATACCCCTGTAAGTATCCAGACCTAAACACACCATCCCTAAACACCCCACAACACCGCACCCCTGTATACCTAACAACCCACCCTCACCCCCACACCCCAGTATACCTAGCTAAACACACCAGCCCCACCCTCCACAAAACACACAAACCCCTAAACACACCTCCCCCATCCTCCACCCAACACCTTGTCCCACAGCAAACTTTACAGCTTCTTCCTTTCCATCTCCTGTCAGCTTTGATACCCTCTTGGAGATGGTAAAGGATGATCTACGGAAGAAGGATACCACGTTCAGGAGAGCAGTCACACCACAAGAACAACTACTGATCACGCTGAGGTATGTAAAAACCAATTTTTTTTTATTTGAAAAAAAACTTTCCAACATGGAAACATTCTTCCAACGTGGAAGACAAAATATAAATAACATTTGTATGACATTTGCACTCTTGTGACCCAGGTATAGTGTCTTTGGGGAACACCAGGCCCTAATGTAAGTAATTTAACCACTTGCACGCGGTCCTCTGAACCTTGGATGAAAGAGACAGGGCATGAAAAGGCTTGGCTCTTCCAAGTCCAGGTCTCCTTCGTCCAAGGTTCCAAGGGTCAAGTGCAAGGGTGAGGAACAACAACAACAAACGACGGAGGTGCAGGTCCTAAAAACTTGTGCAGAGGTGCAGGACCTAACTTGTGCAGAGGTGCAGGACCTAACTTGTGCAGAGGTGCAGGACCTAACTTGTGCAGAGGTGCAGGACATAGCTGCCCTAAAGGCACTCTTGTGACCCAGGTATAGTGTCTTTGGGGGGACACCAGGCCCTAAATGTAAGTACTTTAAAAACCTAACCACTTGCACATGGTCCTCTGAACCTTGGATGAAGGAGAGAGGGCCGGAAAAGGCTTGCCTCTTCCCTGTCCAGGTCTCCTTCGTCCAAGGTTCCAAGGGTCACGTGCAAG
Organism: Hyperolius riggenbachi; assembly: GCF_040937935.1. Classification (NCBI taxonomy): domain Eukaryota; kingdom Metazoa; phylum Chordata; class Amphibia; order Anura; family Hyperoliidae; genus Hyperolius; species Hyperolius riggenbachi. The sequence goes on from NC_090651.1 coordinate 106,796,384, forward strand.
GGTGAGGAACAACTAGACAGTGAGGAACAAGAACAACAAACGGCAGAGGTGCAGGGCATAGCTTGTGCAGAGGTGCAGGGCATAGCTGCCCTAAAGGTACTCTTGTGACCCAGGTATAGTGTCTTTGGGGGACACCAGGCCCTAAATGTAAGTACTTTAAAAACCTAACCACTTGCACACGGTCCTCTGAACCTTGGATGAAGGAGACAGGGCCGGAAAAGGCTTGCCTCTTCCCTGTCCAGGTCTCCTTCGTCCAAGGTTCCAAGGTTCACTTGCAAGGGTGAGGAACAACTAGAGAATGCAGAACAACAACAAACGGCAGAGGTGCAGGGCATAGCTTGTGCAGAGGTGCAGGGCATAGCTGCCTGAAAGGCACTCTTGTGACCCAGGTATAGTGTCTTTGGGGGACACCAGGCCCTAAATTTAAGTACTTTAAAAACCTAACCACTTGCACGCGGTCCTCTGAATATTGGATGAAGGAGACAGGGCCGGAAAAGGCTTGCCTCTTCCCTGTCCAGGTCTCCTTCATCCAAGGTTCCAAGGGTCACGTGCAAGGATGAGGAACAACTAGAGAGTGAGTAACAAGAACAACAAACGGCAGAGGTGCAGGGCATAGCTTGTGCAGAGGTGCAGGGCATAGCTGCCCAAGGTGTCTTTCGGGGACACCAGGCCCTAAGTTTAAAGCACTTTAAAAACCTAGGTACTTGGACATGGTCATCGGAACCCCTTTGAACCTTGGTTGATTGAGACGGGCAGGGAAAAGTTTTGGCAAAAGCCCTGTGCTGGTCTCCTTGCTCCAAAGTCCAGAGGGATTCAGAGGACCATGTCCAGGAACAAGAGGAAATTTGGTTAAATGTTAGGGTCTACAGCACTTGTTGGGAACATGGGAGGTGCTGCCTGGAACTCGGGACTGTCTTGGGTGCGGGTCGTGGCGGTGCTGGACCCTGACAGCAGCGGTGTGTATTGACTGCCTCTGAAGCCAGTGTACGACTGAGATGAAGATTGCCAGGGGGGCACCAATGCAGGTTAAGAATGTCTAAATGTTGGCGGTAGGATCAATGGTGTCTCCGTGTATTGTTTTATAGCATCGAGCATACTTGAATGGCATGCCATCATGTTGTTGCTTGGCACCTTTTCTAAGAACGGCAGGAGAGACATGACTGTGTGGAATGCCGGGTGTGCCTGCAGTTTCAAGAGTTCACTACTTTGCTGATGCATCTGCTGCATCATCTGCTGCAGCTGTGCCAGCACTTGTTGATGTTCCACACGCGCTTGGTGATGTTCCGCACCCAGCTGGTCAAACTGTGCCCGGTGCACCTCGTGCATCAATTTTATTTCTACCCGGTAGTGTTCATGCACCGATTGTAGCTCACTTTGAAGTGAATCGATGTGTCTCTTATACTGTTTGATTAAATGTCCCCTGTCCCCATCCTGCAGCTGCCTGGTGATTAGTGCCTCGTGGCTCTGTAGAATGCTGAGAAGTCCTGAGACAGCACCGGACATCTCGGCTTCGGTCTCCCTTCTGGTTGGAGGCTGGACAGGGGCCAATCGAAGCCTCAGTGGGGGGGTAGCTTCATCACCCCGGCCTCTGCCTTGCGTAGGGGTTGCCCTGCGTGGCGGTTGTGCCCGAATGTCCTCTGCCGTTTGTTGTTCTTCTTCTTCTTGGGTCGTAGGAGCTTGAGGAGCTTCATGACTAGGAGCTGGGGCACTAGCTCCTGCCACCTCATCTTCCATGTCTTCCCCCAACTCCGGGTCAGTCGGGTCCACATCTTCCACATAACTTAATGACTGCTGCCTCCTCCTCCTTCTCTCTGGGACAAATGTGACATCCCTCGTCTCATCATCATAGTCCTCGCTGGTGTACTGTGCCTCTGCCTCCTCTTGTTCCTCAAAATTGTCTTGAGTCCTGTCGATGATAAAAATGATATATTGGTTTGCCAAACAACAAGACATTCAATGTGGCCTAAATGTACAGAGCTTTGACATACATTTATCAAACACCTTATCAAACGACATTAGGTAAATTAGCAAACGGTTGAGAAAGTGTTCGATAAATGTTTGATAAAGCCCTGTGAATTGAGGCCTGTTTTGTCAATACATAATCAAAGTCATGGTAGTTGTCTGTCAACGTCATATACAATGCCTTTTCAGTTCATGGTCACAATAGTGATACTTACTCTCTCGGTTCCACGCTTGCATTTAGGAACGTCAATTGTTGGGAGAATTGGTAATCTTTTTTCTTGGAAAGCCCCACTGCCACTTCTTTCTTCCTCGGCTTTGCGCCGCAGAAACTTGACATAGGCTGCCCGAATACTGCGCTTGTACTTTTCACCTGCAAAGACATAAAAAATTGATTTTGATTATTTCTCTTGTAGGTACAGCTCAACTGGACAAACTTATGCATCGCTACATGTCACTTTTCGGATTGGGAGGAGCACGGTTTCAGGCATCGTTGTGAGGACCTCAAGGATCATTTGGCGAACACTGAGGTCCACATATATGCCAGTGCCAAACACCCAGAAATGGCAGGAGATCGCCCAGCGCTTCTGGACCCAGTGCAAGTTTCCAAATTGTGTTAGCGCACTGGACGGCAAACACATTCGGATTCAGAAACCCGTGGGGAGTGGCAGCCATTATTTTAATTATAAAAAATACTTTAGCATTGTGCTAATGGCAGTGGCCGATGCGGACTACAACTTTGTCTATGTGGATTTGGGGTCGTATGGAAGTTCCAATGACTCTGGAATCTTCCAGCGTACAGCCCTTTGCCAGCGGATGGAGCAAGGCAGACTGCATCTCCCTGGTGACAGACCCTGGCCTGGGACAAGGGCACCGGCCTACCCCTATGTGCTTGTGGGGGACGAGGCCTTCGCCTTGTCCAACCATGTGATGCGGCCGTACCCAGACAGGGGCCTTGATGCCAGGCAGCTACACTTCAACGCTCGTTTTAGCCGAGCTCGGAGAATGGTGGAATGCACATTTGGGATCCTGGTGTCAAAGTTGAGGGTGTTCCACACGCCGATGCTGTTGAAGCCGGCCAACGCAGTCGACGTGGTGAAGGCAGCGTGCATCCTCCACAACTTTGTGCGCCAGGTGGAAAATGACACTCCGGAACCCCCAAATGTGCTTCCACTACTACCGTTGAGAAGGTATGCCACCAGGCCAAGGGCAGTGTCCCTCCGCAACAGGGACCTACTGAAAAACTATTTCTATACCCTGCCAGGATGACCCTGAATACTGTTTTGTTTTTACTGTAGTTTGTTAGTTTTTACCATTTGTTAAAATTTGTTACTTTTTAACAGTTTTTACTTTAATATTTTAAAATTTTTTAAAATGTGCAATAAAAATGTGGTTAACATTTTTCATTGGTCCATCTGCATGTTGTTTGTGCTCAGAGCATGCGTGTCTAGGCCACAGGATTGCACTTGCGGCCCAGACACGCATGCTACAAGGGTTTGGCAGGGCCACAGTTGGCAGGGCAACAGGTGGGTAGGACACAGGTGGGTAGGCCATGGCACAGGTGGGTGGGACTCAGGTGGGTAGGCCACGGCACAGGTGGGTGGGACACAGGTGGGTAGGCCACGGAACAGGTGGGTGGGACACAGGCGGGTAGGCCGCTGCACAGGTGGGTGGGACACAAGTGGGTAGGACACAGGTGGGTGGGACACAGGTGGGTGGGACACAGGTGGGTAGGCCACTGCACAGGTGGGTGGGACACATGTGGGTAGGCAACGGCACAGGTGGGTGGGACACAGGTGGGTAGGCCACTGCACAGGTGGGTGGGACACAGGTGGGTAGGCCACGGCACAGGTGGGTGGGACACAAGTGGGTAGGACACAGGTGGGTGGTACACAGGTGGGTAGGCCACGGAACAGGTGGGTGGGACACAGGTGGGTAAGCCACTGCACAGGTGGGTGGGACACAGGTGGGTAGGCCACGGCACAGGTGGATGGGACACAAGTGGGTAGGACACAGGTGGATGGGACACAGGTGGGTAGGCCACGGAACAGGTGGGTGGGACACAGGTGGGTAGGCCACTGCACAGGTTGGTGGGACACAGGTGGGTAGGCCATGGCACAGGTGGGTGGGGCACAGGTGGGTAGGCAACAGCACATGTGGGTAGGCCACGGCACAGGTGGGTAGGCCACGGCACAGGTGGGTGGGCCACGGCACAGGTGGGTGGGACGCGGCACAGGTGGGTGGGACACGGCACAGGTAAGATATAGGTGGCAGGGCAAAAGGTGTGTGGGCAGCACGTGGGTGGGTGACACACATCTATAGCAAAAGTGGAATACATCACAATCAAACAAAACATATATGAAAAGCCACAAACCCCTAAAACAACACTTGTAGTCAACATACCCTTTGCCGTTTGCTGTTTGCGGTTCAGGTTTTCTAAACCCTCCACATACAATCTTGCTATATTCTGCCACAGCCTTCTGCAAAGCCTCACATTGCTGTGGTCTTTGCCCCCCTTGTCCCACAGGGCAGGTATCTGCTGCACCTGTAGAATCAGGTCCTCCGCTGTATAGGGTCTCAACTTCAACTCCGACATACTGCCAAACAGCTCCAGCAAAAAGTCACTGCTGCTCCCCTCCAGAAATGCTGGGCCCATGTGTCCACATCCAAAATGGCCGCCAGTACCATAGAGAACGCATAGGAAGTGGGGTAGAACGTCCTGTTTTTATAGCCAGTGTGTTCTGTGCTTTCCATTTCCCATTGGTTTCTATAAGCGCATGGTGCAGTCAGGCTCCGGTCCGGCTCCGGTCCGGGTGCATGGGCTGGATGATCCGGACCCAAAAAATGTTGGAAAGTGTCCGGAGTCCGGATCCGATCCGGCTCCATTCCGAACGGAACGGACGCGTGTGAACGTCCGCAAAGACTTTACATTGCTATGCAGAATGTACGCTCCGTTTGTACAGTATACGGTCCGGATCCGATAAGGCGAATCCGGACAGCGAACGCTAATGTGAACCGGGCCTAAAAGGTTTAGCTTGACAGTTGACAACAGCTGATATTTCCCACAGTGCAATGAGGTATACAGACAGGAAGCTGTCATAGCCATGACCATGATCACACTATGGAAGGGGTTTCACCTCAATATCAGCCACACAGATGTCCCTGATGATCGATTCAAGGAAAGGTAAAGATTTCTCATGAGAAAAGAGGGTATCATTTACTGATTGGGTGAGGGAGTTTAATGCTGAGTTAAAGTTTCTTACCTATAATGTATAGAGGTTTTGCCTATAAATTTAGAGCTGTGCTGCTTCTTCCTTTCCACAGGACCTAAGCTGTAATTATTAGTGTTTTTATTTGTTTGTTGGCAGAAAAAGGGGTGGGAGGAGAAAAAGCCTTCGGACATTTTTGAGATGCCAGATGGTTCTCAGCTGGCCATTTCTGCTGTGAATCTAGTGTGTGGGCCCCAGACCCATTGTGTTCCCGAAGGATTTTGTATGCTGCCTCATCTTGGCCAAGAGCAGGCTCAGCCCATTGTTCTCCTTACCCCTCCCACCACTACATAATACATAATGCTGTTGTTACGCCAACACCCTACATAGTAACAGAATGCATGTCTGTACAGCACTTAGCCCCAAACCTTTGCCCAATGTATTGAGTCCCACAAAAATCGTTTGAGCAATCAGAAATTCTGATCGGATTGGTTGTAAATAATATCCATTGATGGGCACAATTGATTACACATGATTATAAAAATATTGTCCGATTGGATTTTGGTCAAACCAAAATTTGGATTTTCTTGTTGGTTGTGATAGATAGGAAGCAAATATTGGTTCATTGATGGTGTAGTGAACGATTTTTCTTCCAATCAGAATTTCTGATCCCTCAAACGATTTTTTGCTAGAAATTGGACCATTAGTGGCCACTAACGATCCTATTTCTAGCAAAAAATAGTTTGAGTGATCAGAAATTCTGATCGGAAGTGAAATCTTTCACTACAACATCAACGAACCAATCTTTGCTTCCTATTTATCACAACCAACAAGAAAATCCAAATTTTGGTTTGACACAAATCCAACCGGACGACTGATTTTATAATCACATGTAATTGATTGTGCCCATCAATGGAGATTATTTACAACCAATTTGATCAGAATTTCTGATCGCTCAAACAATTTTCCGCTAGTAATTGGACCGTTAGTGGCCACTTACTGTATATACTCGCATATAAGCCTAATTTTTCAGCACAAAAAATGTTCTGAAAAGTTACCCCATCGGCTTATTTGCGAGCCATTGGAGCAGAATGGATGGTAGAGCAAGTTTTGTTACTGGCAGAGGAGCGCAAGGATCGTGCAATAGTAATTCTGCTCTTGCCAGCTGGCTCCTTGCTCTGCCTGTGCTGCAGGCCCTATTGTTACGCCAGTGGTTACAACTGATAGAAATTCTGGTATTAATCTGCAGTGTGTCTAATTTCTACTTCCATGGAAGCAGACATAGGATTAACATCCTGTGTTTACAAATTAGCAGCTCTGCCATGGCAGAAGAAATTCCTGAGCTGACACACCTGCAGAGATCAAATTACAGTGGTAATTAGTCACAGCTGAGGGGGGATTGGACAGGATAAACCCCCTAAATACATACAGGGTGCATTCCTCTCTGTTTTCCTTCTGTCCTGTGCAAGAGTTCAAGTCCACTTTAAGACAGGATGTGGCAGGCTTTTGTTTGTGAAAAATAGGTATCTGGCGTGTCCTCAGATCTCGTCAGGTAAGTAAAATTAGTAGTTTATAATAATCATGTTATTGACAAGGGGGATATTTTAGATCGGATTAACATATGTATAACAAATTATTCTTTAAAGTAAAACTCTAGAAATAATTTCAGCGTGGATTATGAAGATATATGCTCACTATATTTTTGAAGGTCTGATTGGTATAAAATACAGACAGAGCGCAGAAATGACTTTTATTAACCAAATTACCCTCAGAAGCTAGATAAAAAGCAACGATGAAACAATAGTATTTCTTTTTTGTACAGCAGGTCAGAAACAAGCTTTGTTCTTATGAACCAAACAAGCATAATATTTCTTTAGAAAACCTAGATGAAAAGCAATGCTATCAGAAATGAGGAATGATTGGTCAGAATTGATTGTTCTGTTCAAGTCACTGGTATACTAATTTTTGCAATCTTCTTACGAGAAATATAGAAAAAGCAATGCATTAATCTAAGTCATCTCCACCTAGTGTGCTGCTGAATTCAGTGCTCCTGGGTTTGACTTTAGGAAAACGTATTTCCCTGCTTAAACTTGCCACGGATAGCACAGTTAAACATTTGTAACAGACACAAATCTTTGCTTCATCACCATAGTCTGCCAAACTCTTTGTGAGGCCCTAAGTAAAATTAGTTCTAAGCTAGGCATATGCTACAAGGACCATGGCACACAATAAGAACACATTAGAGCACCTCTAGTCAATATTACAGTTGTAACATTGACTGTATATTGATCTAGAAAATCTGCTTTCTGTGTGGGCACTGATGTAAGAACAGGCACAAACAGTGCATGGAAGATGTTCCCATAGCTTTGTGTTGTGTCCAGCAGATAAAACTTATCAGTGAGTAGTGCTGGTGTTTCAAATTCAGGAGCCTACATTTGGAAACCTGAATTATGCTGAACACTGGACTTCAGCACCCAAGCTAATGGACAGCTAATGGACAGGGTGAAGGGGTTACAGTCCACATAGCATTTCCCTTGACTCCAATGCTTCCTCCTTCCAAGGAAGTAGCATCGGAGTCACATGAGATGCGGTGTAAGTGACATACCTGTGACCCTGTCCATTAGGTTGAATGGTGAAGCGAGGTGTGCAGTAAAGTTCAGGTTTCCAAACAAAGGATCTCAAATTGGAACACCAACACTAGCAGTAAGAGTGGTTCGACCAATACTCTTTCAATGTCTGTTGACAGCTGATGTAATATTGAGTGACGCATGGTAGCATTAATTGGATATTGAATGTTTACTTGACCCAAAACCCATCTTAAAATGAAGGGCAGATTTTAATATTTTTTAATAGATTAGACTTTACACTCAATAAAAAAAAATCAAATCTAATGAAAATCTCTTAAAAGTAAAAGCCTTCTCGATTGATGTACTATTATGCCATTGATAAAGCCTTAATTGGAAAAGGCTATGGTTTATCTGTTAGATCGGGAATGCTGGCTGCTTTGGATTTGCATTAGGCTCCAGTGTGGCAAATATCAGATTGGATCTCTGATTAGTTCAGATATGATATCAAGCAGTGCACACAGACAAGCAGGTAAACAATCAATATCAGGTAGAGAACAATCATTTACCTCAAGTAGCTTGATGCCTTGCCTGTAGATCTGTAGATACATTTTTTTAATTTTTTATTTTGGTTTTTCAAACAGTTGAACAAGCTCAAAATCTGTTTTTCATCTTTACTGCAGTTTATGTTCCCACTGCAGAGAATTGTATTCTCCTTCTGCATTATCTCTCTTGTGAGGAAGTAACTAAATCTCAGCAAAAGAGACAATGGGGCCAATGCACAACATTTCTCATAAATGACTTATTTGTCTCTTAATTAGTAAAAGTAACTTTCAGCTAATTTACAAGAAAAATAATCACTCAAAGTAAGTTATTCCTGATTGATTTCATTTCAATATTACCTTTATTACCCTAATTATATTGTTGTTGTTTTTTCTTTGCTCTTTAGGAGCTTAAAAATGTAACATACATAAGGTGAGAACGTATGAAAACAGGTGAAAAAGCTTTGTGAATCATGCCCCAATGTCTTTGGTAGAATGTAGGAACACAAGTTTTTTCTTTTGTTTCCTTCCTTGTGACATAATGAGCTACCATTCACTAGAACTAGGAATAAGTAAACACATTTTACAAATAGGTTGTCCCCTCAAAAATTCCAATTTACATAAGGTGAGATTTTTTTTATTTTTTTTTTTACAAACTTACAGCCTTTATTTGTTTGGAGGTGAAGTTGGCGATTTCCCATTTTATACCCTCCAGCATCCTCCTCCCTCAGTTTGGTTCCATGCGCACATATTTTCACGTGCCCAAAACAAAATCAGTTTATGTTTTTACATGTACATTCAAAGCATTCATCTACCCTTTTGGAATATTTGTGAGAATGTAGCATTTTTTCAAGAATTTTGCAAAAAATGTATTTTCACATTTTTACTGTTGCAAAAAAAGTGTAAAATATCTTATTTTTACACAATGTAATATCTTTTTTCATCCTTAATCACTGGTATCACAGGTAAAATAGATAACTTACCCTTGTTGCCACCTATGGCTGCTGCATTCTAAGTCACATTCCAGTTTTCATATACTTCCACGTGAAAGAGGAAGTATATGACAGCTGGAATGCAACATGTAGGGCAGAGCACAGAGGCAGGAACAAGGTTAACACCCCGCGCCATGGTGTAAATGTATGAAGATTCAGGTTCTGATTAGCAGAATTCAGAACGAGTTTGCATATTCTGAACACATCAACACTAAATTTAGGTGATGTTAAAATGTTTATATTTGAATATTCAGAATATGTAAACACTAAATATAAGTACAGTAAAAACACAGCATTATTTACATATCCATTTCAATAACTGGTTCAACTACCTGGATACGTTAGATACATTTCGTGAAGCACATCTTGAATATTTACTACAAATCAGACATGTATGCAAGACTTGCCACCACTCCTACTAATGTAATACTACTGATATACTGTAAATATGATGTATGGTCATGCTATAACTCATTATGGAAAATATCTCAATATAATAGTCATACCTGTAGGATCACTTAGTACAGACCCAAATGCACTAATGACCATGTCTGCCTTTATTTTGACTATCTGATCTTCATCTTCAATCCAGTTTCCATCCTCATCTTGTTCTGTACGCACAAACTCCATGCCGCTTACTTTCCCTGCTTTAATGATGACTTTGCGAGGTGACATAAAAGGAAGAAATTCACACTTTTCCTCTTTGGCCAGTTCCACCTGCAATAAATAAATTGTGAAATGCTGAATATTGCAGGTGACTACACAGTGCTTGCCGATGGGGAAGAATAAATTAAAAGCAAAGTCAACTATTTTGATGTTGGTGGTCATGACTCATGAGACCATGTTACACATTAAAAGTAAACAAATATGTACTGATATCACATATGGTATTTTATTATTGATGATATGGATGTGCACTGCAGTAAACCGCAACAAAGTCAATTCAGTATGCATGATAGTGTTTGTACTGTTTGTTAGATGCTAGGTTAGGTTTTCAAAATAGGTCTAATAAAGTAACTTAAAATTAGATATATCCAAATAGAAAAATAAAAATGTGGACCTGCGTGAAACAGGTAAAAACATTTTCTTAAACAGTCGAGTAGTGTTCCTCTAATTCTACAGCAGTACTGATAGAATCTTTTTATCTTAAATTTATTACTCGCTTCTGGACCATGGTAATTGAGATCTATGCCCTGTTTGGGACCTGTTATAACGGTCAGGGAGTAGATTTCAATTACCATGCCGCACGCTGCCACCAGTACCACCAACCGCACTGCTCTCCTGTTGCTGCAACCCACTCGCTCTGCTGTCGGTATGACTGCAGAGTTTCATGAGCTGGTCAGGAGCCAGTTTCATTTATATATTATGCCATCCACAACTTTGACAGGCTCCTGTCCAAATTCTATTTTCTCTCCTGGTAAGATCTAACCATCGTTTGTAAGTCAACAGTCTTGGCTTTTATTTGCAGCAGGTCTCAAGTCATTCCAATCCACTCCCTGAGTTATGAAGTACAAGGAATATCCATTCCTGCACCCGGTCATCCCAGAAGTGCCAACTGATTCCCTCTGTTTAAGAGTCAATGCTGCAGCTGTGCAGGCCTCATCCAACACCAGCGGCTAGTGAACGAAAAGGGCGCCGCCATAGACTCTAATGCATTTATCATTAATAAAGTGAAAAAAGGGTGCCTGATAAATATCGTTAACAACATTAGAACATAAAAGTTTTTGAAGTATGTTATCGTTTTAGAAGCTTTTAACGTTATAGTTTTCATCATATTATTTTGTTTGTATGTACAGATTTTACATTATCAAATATATTATGGTTTCTATGTGTAAAAGGGTGTTTCTGCAGGGTGAGTGGTTAGCGTTAGGCACCAGCAGAGGGGGTGGTTAGGGTTAGACAACACAGGGTGTTGGTTAGGGTTAGGCACCACCGGGGATTGGTTAGGGTAAAGCTCAACACACACCATACAATCTTGGTTGTACAGATTTACCAAATCTATGTAGTATAAGGGCCAACAGATTGAAAATACCTTGAATGATTGATTGGATAAGCTCTTATACTACATGAAAGTGGTAAGATTGAACAACCTAGATTGTATGGTGTGTGTTGAGCCTTAGGCACCATCGGAGGTGGTTAGGCACCACCAGAGGGTTTTTTTTAGGCACCACCTGGGGAGGGTTCTGTGTGAGAGTAGGGTTGGGTTAAGCTATTTTGTTAAATTACGTAAAGATTTTTTAACATAAATATATTTTCGTTATCAGCTCTTGTCTGTTTTAAAACGGTATTTATTGTTAAGCAATTTCAGTAACAATGTTTATTGTTATTGAGAATTTGTTATCCACCGGCGCCAATTAGTTATCCGTCCAAGGCCTTTTTTTCCTGGCGCCCTTTTTTTATGCACACGGAGGAAGTGGTTGGGCCGGAGCCGGAGGGGTTGCTTGTGGGTGCAATGATGCAATGGTGGCAGCAGGACCATCTCCAGGCTCTGAAATAAAGAAGTCAAGTCCTGTTGGTGTATGCATGAGATAAAGGCACAAGGAAATTTTGGCATATGGAGAAGCCAGAAACCTGTTCATTGGTTCTACATTGCTAATTGTTGTTATCAAGTAATATAACATTTATTTATCAATTTACAATAAGGTTGCAAATGGTAAATTTTAATAGGCTTGTTGTGAGGGCATAAAATATCAACAGGCCCAAGTAACATCATATTTTTGTTTTAATAGAAGGTAGAAAACGATACATTTCAATATTCTGATTGTGAGAACATAGGTTATTAACCGGCGCAAGTGACAGCAGGTTAAATATTTTTATCCAAATAGAAGTTTGGTTGAAAAAAATACATTTCAATATGCTGATTTGTAGAAACATAAAATAACAATGGGTGGCAAAAACCTTTTACGGGTGCCCAATTTTCTGCTCTGGTGCCTGATATTTGACATTAAAGTGAATGGTGACACCCAAATTGTCCATTTGCCTTAGGCGCCCAAATTTCCTGCTATCCCTGTTGGCTGCCACAGCGCCCTGAGCAGTCAAGGTGCACGGTACCTTACAGGTCGTTTTTTTGTTCTGCTGTTGTTCCTGAATCTAGAAATAGGGGAACTTCTTGTCAGAAAAGATCAGGCTCCTCAAAGGCGCTGTGCACAACATCAGCTAGCAGCACAGCCTCTGTACCGACTGAGGGCATCAGCTGGCACTTCTGGAACATTAGGGCACAGGAGTAGACAGAGCAGCCAGGTGCATTAGACCCCTCTCCTGCAACACAGTATAGCTCAAAAAGGGTGCATTAGGACAACTGGAGACAGACCCAGTGCTATTAAAAGCCAAAAGTTATGACTTTAAAACGATGGTTAGATCTCACCAGGAGAGCAACTAGAATTTGTACAGGAGGCTGTGTGAAGCTGTGGGTGGTGGTATAATATGTAAGTAAGTACCAATAACAATAATAATAACAATACAGTAAACCCCCCGTTATCCAGAACTCAGTTAACTAGAGGTCTCAAGCAACAAGAGAAAAAATCCTGGCCTTGCAGTATGCAAACATTTTATTTTTCACCTCTTTATCTCACTAATATTATAAATGCGAACGTTTGGATGTTTGGAGGTTTGTTACTCAATCACACAACAATGGCTGAACGGATTTGAGTGACATTTGGCGCACACATAGTACATTACCTGACATAACATATAGGCTAAGTTTTATCCCCATAACTAAAAAGTGAGCGGAGAGTCGGAGACAAATACGAATATTACTGGGAAAATGTAAACTGCAGCCATTCTTAAACTGTTAATTGTAGGGTTCTTAAACTTTGCATAGTCACTGGGTGACGGGGATTAAGATTCAGTAAAGTGGGTGGAGCCTACAAAACCAATCAAAGTTCACCTATTGGTTTTCAAGGGGAATATTTTATTGCTGCCATTCTTGCACTGTTAATGGCACAATCTCAAACCTGGTACAGCTGGTCATTGGGTGACCGGGGTTCAAATTCAGAAAAGGGGGTGGAGCCACAAACAGCCAATCAGATTTGTTTAATTTAAATGCAAATTATTGATGCCAAAGACTGTAAAGCTCACAAATTTGGTCATTGAGTAATTGTGTGCAGGGGTGCCGTGAGGCATAAAGCGAACCAAGCGGTCGCTTTGGGCCTCAAGATCATAGGGGCCTCGGCGGCTCAGTGATGTCGGCGTGACATCACTGTTTCCCAGCAGCCCCGCGGGGCTGGCAGAGCAGAGCAGGGCAGGGCTACGGGAAGATGGCTGCCGCCGAAGCCCTGCTCTGGAGACTATTTATATGCTTCCAGTACAGGGCTTCGGGTGGCCATCTTCCCGTACCCCTGATTCAATCAGCGTGGGAGATTGGAGGAGGGAGGGAGCTCCGTGGGAACTGCGCACCTGAGGAGCCGGCCAGGAGAGGAGACGGGGAGAGAAGACTTCTGCAAGTGCCACTGCCAGGTGAGTAAATCCTTTTCTTTTTGCAGCTCTGAAAATGTGCCCTAATTGTGTTTGATTTCTGCTGAACTGTTCCCTAATTGTGTTTGATTTCTGCTGAGAATGTGCCCTAATTGTGTTTGATATCTGCTCTCTGCTGAACTGTTCCCTAATTGTGTTTGATTTCTGCTGAACTGTGCCCTAATTGCGTTTGATTTCTGCTGAAAATGTGCCCTAATTGTATTTGATTTCTGCTGAAAATGTGCCCTAATTGTGTTTGATTTCTGCTGAACTGTTCCCTAATTGTGTTTGATTTCTGCTGAAAATGTGGCCCTAATTGCGTTTGATATCTGCTGAAAATGTGCCCTAATTGCGTTCGATTTCTGCTGAACTGTTCCCTAATTGTGTTTGATTTCTGCTGAAAATGTGGCCCTAATTGCGTTTGATATCTGCTGAAAATGTGCCCTAATTGCGTTCGATTTCTGCTGAACTGTTCCCTAATTGTGTTTGATTTCTGCTGAAAATGTGCCCTAATTGCGTTTGATTTCTGCTGAACTGTGCCCTAATTGTGTTTGATTTCTGCTGAACTGTGCCCTAATTGCATTTGATTTCTGCTGAAAATGTGCCCTAATTGCGTTTGATTTCTGCTGAAAATGTGCCCTAATTGCGTTTGATTTCTGCTGAAAATGTGCCCAAATTGCGTTTGATTTCTGCTGAAATGTGACCCAAATTGTGTTTCATTTCTGCTGAAAATGTGCTCTAATTGCGTTTGATTTCTGCTGAAAATGTGCCCAAATTGCGTTTGATTTCTGCTGAAAATGTGCCCTAATTGCATTTGATTTCTGCTGAAAATGTGCCCAAATTGCGTTTGATTTCTGCTGAAATGTGCCCAAATTGCGTTTCATTTCTGCTGAAAATGTGCCCTAATTGTGTTTGATTTCTGCTGAAAATGTGCCCAAATTGCATTGGATTTCTGCTGAAAATGTGCCCTAATTGCATTTGATTTCTGCTGAAAATGTGCCCAAATTGCGTTTGATTTCTGCTGAAAATGTGCCCTAATTGCATTTGATTTCTGCTGAAAATGTGCCCAAATTGCGTTTGATTTCTGCTGAAATGTGCCCAAATTGCGTTTGATTTCTGCTGAAAATGTGCCCTAATTGTGTTTGATTTCTGCTGAAAATGTGCCCAAATTGCGTTTGATTTCTGCTGAAATGTGGCCCAAATTCTGTTTGTTTTCTGTTGAAATGTTGCACAAATTGCGTTTGTTTTCTGCTGAAATGTTGCACAAATTGCGTTTTTATTTTCTGGTGTCTGGGGTAACTGTTGCTGCATTTATTATTTAATGGTCATAGTTGGCTATATTTGCTGTGCTACGGTTAAGCTCCGCCCATACAATGTCATGGCCAAATCCATCTGTGCGCGCCTCAATCACCCCCACATCCATTTTCCAAACAGCCCCGCCCCAATCCGCCCTCCAGCTCCACCCACATGTCATGGCCACGCCCACTTATGCGGGATAGCCACACCCATTTTTCGCAGCAGGATAGGGCCTCTTCCTACAGTCCGCTTGGGGCCACAAAAACCTTAGCTGCACCCCTGATTGTGTGTTAGGGTTAGAAAAAGTAGGCGCAGCCAACACCAGCCAAATACATACCCGGGCAATGCCGAGTCATCAGCGGGTGAAGACACATACAAATTTCACTGGGAAAAAGTAAACTGCAGCCATTCTTACACTGTGGTAGGGTTTTCAAACTTTGCACAGTTGGTCACTGGGTGACTGCGATTAATACTTAGAAAAGTGGAAGCAACCTACAAAAGTCAATCAAAATGTACCTATTGGTTTTCAAGGGAAATATTTCATTGTTGCCATTCTTGCACTGTTAATGGCACAAGCCTCAAACCTGGTACAGTTGGTAATTGAAAAGGGGGTAAAGCCACAAACAGCCAAACAGATTTATTGATGGCAAAGACCGCAAAGCTCACAAACTAGGTCATTGAGTAATTGAGTAATTGTGTGTTAGGGTTAGAAAAAGTGGGCAGAGCCAACACCAGCCAAATGCATACCTGGGCAACACCGGGCCATCAGCTAGTACAGTAATAAACCTCAGTTACATTAAGTTAAGTTTGTCTTTTGTCTTAATTTGTTTTTAATTACTGTATTTTAACATTAACACAGAGTTTACGGTAAGTATACAGTGTGGGGTATAGTACTGTTTTAGTTAGGCCAATTTTTAACATGGACTGTCAAGCAACCTGAAACTATACTTATCCGACATCAGCCAATCCCTGTTGGTGCCAGATAATGGAGATTTTACTGTATAATAATAACAATAATAATAACAATAATAAAACTTTGGTTTCTGGTCTTCTTCCTTGTAAGGAAAAAAAATGAACAGGTATCTGTAGTGCCTTTGGGACAGTAATCTCATGACAAACTATTTAAGTAAAAGGAGTTTTTGGAAAAAGCTTCACTATTGTGTTGGGCTGAGAAGTCAGTCTGTAAAAATTCTGAATTTCCTGCAGTTAGACAGAAACCTTGTGCAGATCTCTTCAGGGATCAGAGATGACAGATTTTCAAGCAATTTTCATTTATAATCACCAGCATTTTATTTTACCGTCGTATTCTGATAAATTAAAAGAGAATGTGAAGTTTAACATCTAGCAGACAAACACAATGTCTAAGTTTAAATTAGTCAGATCTAATTTGTTTAGGTCCGCTTCTCTTTTGACTTACATTTGTCAGAAATTATGTGCCATAAATTATTTCTTACAGTTCTGTGAACTTACAAACAAATCACCAGTGTAATATTGGTGGAAGGTTTGGACAGGATGACACTGCTTTCTCAATTGGATTATACACTGTTTATTTTGACTTGAGAGAAAAACAAAGAAAATAAGGATATAAATATGTCAAGCTTATACAAGTATTTTTTTTCTAATTTAATGCTCTTGAAATGGTCTTTTCATTTTGTATGTAGCCAGCTGTGTTTCCTAAACTGACTTTCATTTCTATGACAATTGTATTCTCTCTAAAGAATAGACTGTTTGGATCAGATGTGTCGAACACCATGTCCATTCCAATGTTGGAGTGGCAGAGAGTGTACTGGTTAAAAGCTCTGCCTTGACACAGGACACTTGGGTTCAAATCTGGGGGGTTCCTGTTTAGTAAGCCAGCACATATTCAGTAGGAGACCTTGGGCAAGACTCCCTAATACTGCTACTGTCTATAGAGTGCGCCCTAATGGTTGCAGCTCTGGCACTTTGAGCCCACCAGGAGAAGAGCGCTATATAAATGTTCTGTGTCTTGTCTTGTTTAGGATGGACTGAGAAATTGAGGAATGTGTTCTACTATAAGAATCACCCATTTCCTGGTTCAGTCCAATCAATTAATTTAAGCTGCTGTGCCAAAAATGTGTGAGGACCTCAGCCCTTGAGAAGCTTGACATCCTGAGCTAAGAGTTTCCAATCTTCTTGTATCTTCTCGTATGAGTCAATAGCTGCACATAGTGGGTAGTTTTTTTATTTCTATTTGACACCTTGACTAATCCAATGGTTGGCAGCAGGCTAGAACACTCTTATTTTCCAGCTTGATAGGAACATGATGGAATAGCTGTGTTCTGCATGCACCCAAAAACAAAGATAACAACTGAAATATTGTTTGCCATTACAATTTGTTAAAGTGTAACCCCCCCCGCCCACCCCCCAGACCACTGTTTGCACCCAATCACCCCCTAATCACCCAATCACTCCCCGTCACTATCTGTCAATGCTATTTTTTATGCCCTAAACTGCCCCCTGCTCCCTCCTGATCACCCCCCACCCCTCAGATTCTCCCCAGACCCCCCCTCCTGTGTACTGTATGCCTCTATCCCCCTTGTAATAACCCACTGTTCACCTGTCAATCACCTGTCAATCACCCATCAATCACCCACTTTCACTGCCACCCATCAATCAGCCTCTAACCTGCCCCTTGCGGGCAATCTGATCACCCACCCACACCATCAGATCGACCGCAGATCCGAAGTCAGATCACCTCCCAAGTGAATTGTTTACATCTGTTCTCTCCTCTAAACACCCACTAATTTCCCATCAATCACCCATAAATCACCCCCTATCACCACCTGTCACTGTTACCCATCAGATTAGACCCTATTCTGCCCCTTGCGGGCACCCAATCACCCGCCCACACGCTCAGCTTGCCCTCAGACCCCCCCCCCCCCTTATCAATTCACCAGTGCATTATTTACATCTGTTCTTCCCTGTAATAACCCACTGATCACCTGTCAATCACCTGTCAATCACCCATCAATCACCCCCTGTCACTGCCACCCATCAATCAGCCCCTAACCTGCCCCTTGCGGGCAATCTGATCACCCACCCACACCATCAGATCGCCCGCAGATCCGACATCAAATCACCTCCCAAGTGCATTGTTTACATCTGTTCTCTGCTCTAAACACCCACTAATTACCCATCAATCACCCATCAATCACCCCCTGTCACCACCTGTCACTGCTACCCATCAGATCAGACCCCTATCTGCCCCTAGGGCACCCATTCACCCACCCACACCCTCAGAACGCCCTCATACCCCAGCCCTGATCACCTCGCCAGTGCATTGCTTGCATCTATTCCCCCTTCTAATCACACCTTGAGACACCCATCAATCACCTCCTGTCACCACCTGTCACCCCCTAGCACACCTACCCATAAGATCAGGCCCTAATTTGCCCCGTGTGGGCTCCTGATCACTTGGCCAAACCCTCAGATCCCCCTCAGACCCCCTTCCGATCACCTCCCCAGCGCATTGATTTTATCTATTTTCCCCTCTAACCACCCCCTGAGACACCCATCAATCACCTCCTTTCACCCCCCTAGCACTCCTATCCATCAGATCAGGCCCAATACAACCTGTCATCTAAGAGGCCACCCTGCTTATGACTGGTTCCACAAAATTTGCCCCCTCATAGACCACCCGTCATCAAAATTTGCTGATGCTTATACCCCTGAACAGTCATTTTGAGACATTTGGTTTCCAGACTACTCACGGTTTTGGGCCCGTAAAAATGCCAGGGCAGTATAGGAACCCCACAAGTGACCCCATTTTAGAAAAAAGACACCCAAAGGTATTCTGTTAGGTGTATGACGAGTTCATAAAAGATTTTATTTTTTGTCAAAAGTTAGCGGAAATTGATTTTTATTGTTTTTTTCACAAAGTGTCATTTTTCACTAACTTGTGACAAAAAATAAAATCTTCTATGAACTCACCATACACCTAATGGAATACCTTGGGGTGTCTTCTTTCTAAAATGGGGTCACTTGTGGGGTTCCAATACTGCCCTGGCATTTTAGGGGCCCTAAACCGTGAGGAGTAGTCTAGAATTCAAATGCCTCAAAATGACCTGTGAATAGGACGTTAGGCCCCTTAGCGCACCTAGGTTGCAAAAAAGTGTCACACATGTGGTATCGCCATACTCAGAAGAAGTAGTATAATTTGTTTCCGGGTGTATTTTTATACATACCCATGCTGGGTGGGAGGAATCTCTGTGTAAATGGACAATTGTGTGTAAAAAAAATCAAAAAAATTGTCATTTACAGAGATATATTTCTCTCACCCAGCATGGGTATGTGTAAAAATACACCTCAAAACACATTATACTACTTCTCCTGAGTACGGTGGTACCACATGTGTGGCACTTTTTTGCACCCTAAGTGCGCTAAGTGGCCCAAAGTCCAATGAGTACCTTTAGGATTTCACAGGTCATTTTGCGACATTTGGTTTCAAGACTACTCCTCACTGTTTAGGGCCCCTAAAATGCCAGGGCAGTATAGGAACCCCACAAATGACCCCATTTAGAAAGAAGACACCCAAAGGTATTCCGTTAGGAGTATGGTGAGTTCATAGAAGATTTTATTTTTTGTCACAAGTTAGCGGAAAATGACACTTTGTGAAAAAAACTATTAAAATAAATTTCCGCTAACTTGTGACAAAAAAAAAAATCTTCTATGAACTCAGCATACTCTTAACGGAATACCTAGGGGTGTCTTCTTTCTAAAATGGGGTCATTTGTGGGGTTCCTATACTGTCCTGGCATTTTAGGGGCCCTAAAACGTGAGGAGTAGTCTTGAAACCAAATGTCGCAAAATGACCTGTGAAATCCTAAAGGTACTCATTGGACTTTGGGCCCCTTAGCGCACTTAGGGTACAAAAAAGTGCCACACATGTGGTATTGCCGTACTCAGGAGAAGTAGTATAATGTGTTTTGGGGTGTATTTTTACACATACCCATGCTGGGTGGGAGAAATATCTCTGTAAATGGACAATTGTGTGTAAAAAAAATAAAAACATTGTCATTGTCATGACAGGTGGTCAGAAAAGTCAGAGATGCTTCAAAATGGGAAAATTCACTTTTTGCACCATAGTTTGTAAACGCTATAACTTTTACCCAAATCAATAAATATACACTGAATTGATTTTTTTTTTATCAAAGACAAGTAGCAGAATAAATTTGGACAAAAATGTATACAGAAATTTTACTTTATTTGACAAATTTTATCACAGAAAGTTAAAAAAATCATTTTTTGGACAAAATTCATGTCTTTTTTGATGAATATAATGAAAACTAAAACTCGCAGCAATCAAATAGCACCAAAAGAAAGCTGTATTAGTGACAAGAAAAGGAGGTCAAATTCATTTAGGTGGTAGGTTGCATGACCGAGCAATAAACCGTGAAAGCTGCAGTGGTCTGAATGGAGAAAAAGGCTCTGGTCTTTAAGGGGCGAAAAGACTGGGAATGACGTTTTATAGAGAAGAACATTAACCACTTGAGGACCACAATTTCCCTGGCTCTTATTTGGTACATCTGCTGCACAAAGAATGCTGCAGGGCATGTTGGTTTTCATTTTTTTCTTGTTTACTTTCCTCTCATAACTGATGCAGCCTGATCGTCTGAAGCCTCTTTTCCTCTTGTTTTCCCCTCCCACACCTCTGTTCCTCTCTGATTGGCCAACATTTCTCATGCTGAGACCATGTACTTTCTACTGCATAGCTGCGTGGGAGTGTCTGAAGACTGGGAGGAGGGGGAGCAATGATACATAGACAGAGTAAGGGAGGAAATGATGTCAAGATTGGCTTCAAGATAGACACATTCAAAATAGAAAATCTTAAGAAGAATTTTTGCTTTTTTTTTTTACTATAGAAAAATCAATAAAATCAAAATGTGGACAGAGCAATACATGTGTTATGTAAGTAGAGCAAGTATTTTTCTACTTATATACACTCACCTAAAGGATTATTAGGAACTCCAGTTCACTATCTCATTAATGCAATTATCTAATCAACCAATCACAAGGCAGTTGCTTCAATGCATTCAGGGGTGTGGTCCTGGTCAAGACAATCTCCTGAACTCCAAACTGAATGTCAGAATGGGAAAGAAAGGTGTTTTAAGCAATTTTGAGTGTGGCATGGTTGTTGGTGCCTGAGTATTTCACAATCTGCTCAGTTACTGGGATTCTCACACACAACTATTTCTAGGGTTTACAAAGAATGGTGTGAAAAGGGAAAAACATCCAGTATGTGGCAGTCCTGTGGGTAAAAATGCCTTGTTGATGCGTATACGCCTTGTATATGCGTATACGTTTTACATGAGTCTCTGAGTTCAATGTACTAAAATGGCCCCCACAGTCACCAGATCTCAACCCAATAGAGCATCTTTGGAATGTGATGGAACAGGAGCTTTGTGCCCTGGATGTGCATCCCACAAATCTCCATCAACTGCAAGATGCTATCCTATCAATATGGGCCAACATTTCCAAAGAATGCTTTCAGCACCTTGTTGAATCAATGCCACATAGAATTAAAGCAGTTCTGAAGGTGAAAGGGGGTCAAACACTGTATTAGTATTGTGTTCCTAATAATCCTTTAGGTGAGTGTATGTGTTGTTGTTTTTTCTGAGATATTATGGCTGACAGCTCCTCTTTAAATAAAGAGCAGAACTAAAGAGTGATGGTTTGGGAAGTGATATGTGTCAGTGAATAAGTATGCATTATGAACAAGAACATTTTAAGAGGATGTTCCTACAGCAGCCCCCCCCCCCCTTTTTTTTTGCAACATCATACATACCTTTAAAGGGACTCCGAGCTCATCTAAAAAATAAAAGTTGTACTCACCCGGGGCTTTTTCCAGCCCAGTGCTGGTCTGGAGGTCCCACGACGACGTCCTGGCTCCTCCCACGACGGCGTGAAAGTACTGCGCATGCGCGATTAAAGCGCGCATGCACGGTACTGCCACGCCGGCCGCCGTGATGACGCGAGGCGGCCAGCATGTGACGTCAGCTGCGTCATACACGGAAGGAGCAGCCCGACACTCGGGCGAGTGTCGCCCGGGCTGCGGCCGGTCAGCCATTCCGGAGCAGGGAGTAGGAGAGGAGCCAGGACACCGTCGTGGGACCTCTTGACCAGCACTGGGCTGGAAAAAGCCCCGGGTGAGTACAACTTTTATTTTTTAGATGAGCTCGGAGTCCCTTTAAGGGACACTATCACAAAATTTTTTACAATTTAAATTGCATGTGTATGCATATGTATAAAATGTACATCTGAGTCCTTTTGTAAACAATAAAGCAAATAATGAGGAGGCCCCATGAGGAGTTGCAGTAGCCCAAAGCCTTTAACGTTTGTCAGATATTTACTGCTGTGAGTGACAATAGCATAGGAGAAAAGTCATTTATAATGCATTTTATTCTTGGAAACATGTAAAATCAGGTTATTTTGGCACCATGCAGGGCCTGACTTGAGCGTTCCCATAACTGGATTCCATTAAAATTACTGTAATTCCGGTGGTGACAATAACATACCCCAAATTGGGCATCCAGCGGGAAGAAATTAGATAACCCATAGAAAAATATATAAAAGATCACCTAGTACAGGTAGAGCCATCATTTGGCTTTTCCCTGAGCCCAAATCATCATCAGCAGGAACAAATGTATGCGAGAAACATACCTGTTCTGCATATGCATCAACATATATTTTACATTTAATCGCTAAAGTGGTCCTTTAAGTGACTTTCAGGCTACTGCTCTTATAGGTGACTTCAAAATCGCAGAGGAAAAGAGTAATGTTGGAATCAAAGCATATTCACAAGCTCATTACGTAAAAACCTAGGTTTGAAAACAGATTGCAGTTTTTATGCTTGTCTGATTCTCAACCAACTTAATTGATCTACCACCTCCCAAAATAATATGTTATCTGTTTTCCCTAAGACATCTTTTATTTTAAACTAGCTAATCTTTGGGAGTGGGAAATGTACTATCCCTTCCACTGGCTCAGTCACAAGGAGCTATTGAGTGTGCCAGGTTAGAGCTTCCAAGTTATGTGACAATTCTTCCAGAGTACTGATTCTATTTATTATCTGACTGTTCTAGGAAGCAAGCTCATGGTGAACCAGAACTCCTAGGAGTGTGTAAGGAGGGTGGGGAGGAGGGGCTATGAAGGACCAAAAAGCCCACTTACTAAAATGTTATGAAAAACAAAAGTTTGCCTTCTTAAAACAGAAGGCATTTGTGGTTATTCAGATTGGAGTGAGTCTGTAACTCAGGGTGCTTCAAGAGCCACATTAATCCATGCCATGCACTGATGAGGATCAACCACTCCAAAAGTCTGTATGCATGTTGGATTATTGTGGCTCTGTACAATTAAAAAGCTGACACATCATTGCATTCCAGCGGTTCTGGATAGTGTGGCTAATTTACAGTGACAACAAAAGAGGATTAGCATATTCAGCAGTGATGCATTGTGGGAGACATCATATGCTCACTCCAATCTGAATAATCGCAAATACCTTCTGTATTAAGAAGGCAAACTTTCTGTTTTCCATAGCTTTTAATAACAGGGTGTTTTGGTCCTTGGTAGCCGCTTCCTAGGAGTACTGGTTCACCATGAGCTTGCTGGGTAATCTGTAGCTTTGGGTGTTTCAAGTCCTACTCCATGGAGCCACATTAATCCATGCCATGCACTGATGAGGATCAATCAATCCGAAACAGTCTATATGCATGTTGGCTTATTGTGGCTCTGTACAATTAATAAGCTGACACATCATTGCAGTCCAGCAGTTCTGGAGGTTTGGTTAGCTTACAGTACAATAAAGGATGATTTGTATATTCGGTAGGAAAAGGGCTAAAAGGCCACAGTGAAAAAAATTGATACATTTAAAATGGATGCACATGTGATCCAGAGTAAAATGCTTTATACATTTCTTTTTGTCCCTATGTTGCTGTCACTTACAGAAGTTTTACAAATCGGAAAGATCTGACAGGTTTTGAACTATTTCATCTCATCATGGCGAATTTTCATGGATTTCTTTATTTTCAAAACCACTTTCTCAGTCCAACTGCCAACATAGGCCTTGATTCACTAACCAGTATTAAGCTGGTTAGTGTGCTTTAAGACCTAGTGGGCGCAAACCACAGAGTTAAGTGGTTTGCACCCACATATCGCGCACAGCCCAGGGCAGTGCGCGCGGAGCCGGTAATAGTGCGCGGTGCGACGATAACATCACACCCGCTACCCTGTAAAGGTCTCACTGATGCGCCGTTTCGGGGGCACATTATCGATGCACCACGCACTATTACCAGCTCCGCACGCACTGCATTGGGCTATGTGCGATGTAGCTTTGCGTGGCAATTAGTGCACACAAAGCTACATTTCGGGCACTAAGTGGCTTTTCACTCCGGTTAGTGAATCAAGCCCATAGTGTGCAAGCAAGTAAGGTGGCCAACCTTTATAAAGATCCATACCAGAGATGGCTTTTGTAAAGAATAAAGAAAACCCCCCATGAAGAGATAGACTAGTTTAAAACCTGTCATAACCGTCAGATTTTTACTGCCTACCATTAGCAAAAGCAACATCGGAAATAAATAATTTATAATGTATGTATATGTGTTACATTTATTTCTTTTAAAGCGGATCCGAGATGAAAAACTAACTATAACAAGTAACTTGTCTATATATCTTATCTAAAGTTTAGATGGTTTACACAGCAAATCTAGCTGCAAACAGTTTTAATAGAATATGATTATTTATTCCTGTTATACAATGACAGCAGCCATGTTGTTTGTGAACATTACATAGAAGCAGGCTTATCTGTATCTTGAGCCATCAGCCTAATCCCTTCTCCTCCTCCCTCCTCCACTCTGCCTCTGAAATCAATGGCTAGTAACACCTCCCACTCCTCCTGCCCAGACTGAGCTCCCATGAGCCCTTGCTACTGCCAAGGCTCTCTGAAAACCTGTGGGCGTGGCTTTTTTAGTTTATAGGGAATTGGAGTATTAAAGCAAAAACAAAAAAGTATTTGGCTTGAGGAATGCCCTATAAACAATAGGAAAGGAACACAATTATGCAATGTGCAAAAGTTCACCTCGGATCCATTTTAAATAGTGGTCCTCAAATTATATTTACGGTAAATTATATTGAGCTGTACTAGAAAAATAATATCTGTGCCTCATTCTAATATCCAAACATATGTGAGCTTTCATGTTCAGTTTAACCACTTGCCGACCGCCCACAGCCCATGGGCGGCGGCAAAGTGGACGCCTAAAGGACCGCAATACGCCTTCAGGCGGCGCGTCCTTTAGGCATGCCGGGGGAGCGATCGCGTCATTGATGACGCGCGCTTCCCCCGGCAACTGGCTCCGCCCACCCGCCGTAACATCCCGCCGGCCATACGGAAGCGCCGGCGGGATGTTAACCCCGCGATCGCCGCTACAAAGTGTATAATACACTTTGTAATGTATACAAAGTGTATTATACAGGCTGCCTCCTGCCCTGGTGGTCCCAGTGTCCGAGGGACCACCAGGGCAGGCTGCAGCCACCCTAGTCTGCACCCAAACACACTGATCTGCCCCCCCCCCGCCCACTGATCGCCCACAGCACCCCTCAGACCCCCCCCTGCCCACCCCCCAGACCCCTGTTTGCACCCAATCACCCCCCTAATAACCCATCAATCACTCCCTGTCACTATCTGTCAACGCTATTTTTTTTTTTATCCCCCCCCCTGCCCCCTCCTGATCACCCCCCCACCCCTCAGATTCTCCCCAGACCCCCCCCCCTGTGTACTGTATGCATCTATCTTCCCTGATAACCTGTCAATCACCCGTCAATCACCCATCAATCACCCATCAATCACCCATCAATCACCCCCTGTCACTGCCACCCAACAATCAGCCCCTAACCTGCCCCTTGCGGGCAATCTGATCACCCACCCACACCAATAGATCGCCCGCAGATCCGACATCAGATCACCTCCCAAATCCATTGTTTACATCTATTCTCTCCTCTAAACACCCGCTAATTACCCATCAATCACCCATCAATCACCCCCTATCACCACCTGTCACTTTTACCTATCAGATCAGACCCTAATCTGCCCCTTGCGGGCACCCAATCACCCGCCAACACGCTCAGATTGCCCTCTGACCCCCCCTTATCAATTCGCCAGTGCATTAATTACATCTGTTCTTCCCTGTAATAACCCACTGATCACCTGTCAATCACCTGCCAATCACCTATCACCCATCAATCACCCCCTGTCACTGCCACCCATCAATCAGCCCCTAACCTGCCCCTTGCGGGCAATCTGATCACCCACCCACACCATTAGATCGCCCGCAAACCCGCCGTCAGATTACCTCCCAAATGTATTGTTTACATCTGTTATCTTCTCTAAACACCCACTAATTACCCATCAATCACCCATCAATCACCCCCTATCACCACCTGTCACTGTTACCTATCAGATCAGACCCTAAGCTGCCCCTTGCGGGCACCCAATCACCCGCCAACACGCTCAGATTGCCCTCTGACCCCCCCTTATCAATTCGCCAGTGCATTAATTACATCTGTTCTTCCCTGTAATAACCCACTGATCACCTGTCAATCACCTGCCAATCACCTATCACCCATCAATCACCCCCTGTCACTGCCACCCATCAATCAGCCCCTAACCTGCCCCTTGCGGGCAATCTGATCACCCACCCACACCATTAGATCGCCCGCAGATCCGACATCAGATCACCACCCAAGCGCAGTGTTTCCATCTATTCTCTCCTCTAAACACTCACTAATTACCCATCAATCACCCCCTATCACCACCTGTCACTGTTACCCATCAGATCAGACCCTAATCTGCCCCTTGCGGGCACCCAATCACCCGCCTACACGCTCAGATTGCCCTCAGACCCCCCCTTATCAATTCGCCAGGGCATTATTTACATCTGTCCTTCCCTGTAATAACCCACTGATCACCTGTCAATCACCTGTCAATCACCCATCAATCACCCCCTGTCACTGCCACCCATCAATCACCCCTGTCACTGCCACCCATCAATCAGCCCCTAACCTGCCCCTTGCGGGCAAACTGATCACCCACCCACACCAATAGATCGCCCGCAGATCCGACATCAGATCACCACCCAAGCGCAGTGTTTCCATCTATTCTCTCCTCTAAACACCTACTAATTACCCATCAATCACCCCCTATCACCACCTGTCACTGTTACCCATCAGATCAGACCCTAATCTGCCCCTTGCGGGCACCCAATCACCCGCCTACACGCTCAGATTGCCCTCAGACCCCCCCTTATCAATTCGCCAGGGCATTATTTACATCTGTCCTTCCCTGTAATAACCCACTGATCACCTGTCAATCACCTATCAATCACCCATCAATCACCCCCTGTCACTGCCACCCATCAATCACCCGCTGTCACTGCCACCCATCAATCAGCCCCTAACCTGCCCCTTGCGGGCAATCTGATCACCCACCCACACCAATAGATCGCCCGCAGATCCGACGTCCGATCACCTCCCAAGTGCAGTGTTCACATCTGTTCTCTACCCTAAACACCCACTAATTACCCATCAATCACCCCCTGTCACTGCTACCTATCAGATTAGACCCCTATCTGCCCCTAGGGCACTCAATCACCCGCCCACACCCTCAGAATGCCCTCAGACCCCAGCCCTGATCACCTCGCCAGTGCATTGCTTGCATCTATTCCCCCCTCTAATCACACCTTGAGACACCCATCAATCACCTCCTGTCACCCCCTAGCACACCTACCCATCAGATCAGGCCCTAATTTGCCCTGTGTGGGCTCCTGATCACTCGGCCAAACCCTCAGATCCCCCTCAGACCCCCTTCCGATCACCTCCCCAGTGCATTGATTGCATCTATTTTCCCCTCTAACCACCCCCTGAGACACCCATCAATCACCTCCTGTCACCCCCCTAGCACTCCTATCCATCAGATCAGGCCCAATACAACCTGTCATCTAAAAGGCCACCCTGCTTATGACCGGTTCCACAAAATTTGCCCCCTCATAGACCACCTGTCATCAAAATTTGCAGATGCTTATACCCCTGAACAGTCATTTTGAGACATTTGGTTTCCAGACTACTCACGGTTTTGGGCCCGTAAAATGCCAGGGCGGTATAGGAACCCCACAAGTGACCCCATTTTAGAAAAAAAGACACCCCAAGGTATTCTGTTAGGTGTATGACGAGTTCATAGAAGATTTTATTTTTTGTCAAAAGTTAGCGGAAATTGATTTTTATTGGTTTTTTTTCACAAAGTGTCATTTTTCACTAACTTGTGACAAAAAATAAAATCTTCTATGAACTCGCCATACACCTAACGGAATACCTTGGGGTGTCTTCTTTCTAAAATGGGGTCACTTGTGGGGTTCCTATACTGCCCTGGCATTTTAGGGGCCCTAAACCGCGAGGAGTAGTCTAGAAAACAAATGCCTCAAAATGACCCGTGAATAGGACGTTGGGCCCCTTAGCGCACCTAGGCTGCAAAAAAGTGTCACACATGTGGTACCGCCGTACTCAGGAAAAGTAGTATAATGTGTTTTGGGGTGTATTTTTACACATACCCATGCTGGGTGGGAGAAATTTCTATGTAAATGGTCAATTGTGTGTAAAACAAATCAAACAATTGTCATTTACAGAGATATTTCTCCCACTTAGCATGGGTATGTGTAAAAATACACCCCAAAACACATTATACTACTTCTCCTGAGTACGGCGGTACCACATGTGTGGCACTTTTTTACACCCTAAGTACGCTAAGGGGCCCAAAGTCCAATGAGTACCTTTAGGATTTCACAGGTCATTTTGCGACATTTGGTTTCAAGACTACTCCTCACGGTTTAGGGCCCCTAAAATGCCAGGGCAGTATAGTAACCTCACAAATGACCCCATTCTAGAAAGAAGACACCCAAAGGTATTCCGTTAGGAGTATGGTGAGTTCATAGAAGATTTTATTTTTTGTCAAAAGTTAGCGGAAAATTGATTTTTATTGTTTTTTTCACAAAGTGTCATTTTCCACTAACTTGTGACAAAAAATAAAATCTTCTATGAACTCACCATACTCCTAACGGAATACCTTGGGGTGTCTTCTTTCTAAAATGGGGTCATTTGTGGGGTTCCTATACTGAACTGGCATTTTAGGGGCCCTAAACCGTGAGGAGTAGTCTGGAAATCAAATTTCGCAAAATGACCTGTGAAATCCTAAAGGTACTCATTGGACTTTGGGCCCTTTAGCGCAGTTAGGGTGCAAAAAAGTGCCACACATGTGGTATTGCCATACTCGGGAGAAGTAGTACAATGTGTTTTGGGGTGTATTTTTACACATACCCATGCTGGGTGGGAGAAATACCTCTGTAAATGACAATCTTTTGATTTTTTTACACACAATTGTCCATTTACAGAGTTATTTCTCCCACCCAGCATGGGTATGTGTAAAAATACACCCCAAAACACATTGTACTACTTCTCCCGAGTACGGCGATACCACATGTGTGGCACTTTTTTGCACCCTAACTGCGCTAAAGGGCCCAAAGTCCAATGAGTACCTTCAGGATTTCACAGGTCATTTTGCGGAATTTGATTTCCAGACTACTCCTCACGGTTTAGGGCCCCTAAAATGCCAGGGCAGTATAGGAACCCCACAAATGACCCCATTTTAGAAAGAAGACACCTCAAGGTATTCCGTTAGGAGTATGGTGAGTTCATAGAAGATTTTATTTTTTGTCACAAGTTAGTGGAAAATGACACTTTGTGAAAAAAACAATAAAAATCAATTTTCCGCTAACTTTTGACAAAAAATAAAATCTTCTATGAACTCACCATACTCCTAACGGAATACCTTGGGGTGTCTTCTTTCTAAAATGGGGTCATTTGTGGGGTTCCTATACTGCCCTGGCATTTTAGGGGCCCTAAACCGTGAGGAGTAGTCTGGAAATCAAATTCCGCAAAATGACTTGTGAAATCCTAAAGGTACTCATTGGACTTTGGGCCCTTTAGCGCAGTTAGGGTGCAAAAAAGTGCCACACATGTGGTATCGCCGTACTCGGGAGAAGTAGTACAATGTGTTTTGGGGTGTATTTTTACACATACCCATGCTGGGTGGGAGAAATAACTCTGTAAATGGACAATTGTGTGTAAAAAAAATGAAAAAATTGTCATTTACAGAGATATTTCTCCCACCCAGCATGGGTAGGTGTAAAAATACACCCCAAAACACATTCTACTACTTCTCTTGAGTACGGCAATACCACATGTGTGGCACTTTTTTGCAGCCTAACTGCGCTAAGGGGCCCAAAGTCCAATGAGCACCTTTAGGCTTTACAGGGGTGCTTACAAATTAGCACCCCCCAAAATGCGAGGACAGTAAACACACCCCACAAATGACCCCATTTGGGAAAGTAGACACTTCAAGGTATTCAGAGAGGGGCATGGTGAGTCCGTGGCAGATTTCATTTTTTTTTGTTGCAAGTTAGAAGAAATGGATTCTTTTTGTTTTTCTTTTTTTTTGTCACAAAGTGTCATTTTCCGCTTACTTGTGACAAAAAATAATATCTTCTATGAACTCACTATGCCTCTCAGTGAATACTTTGGGATGTCTTCTTTCCAAAATGGGGTCATTTGGGGGGTATTTATACTATCCTGGAATTCTAGCCCCTCATGAAACATGACAGGGGGTCAGAAAAGTCATAGATGCTCGAAAATGGCAAAATTCACTTTTTGCACCATAGTTTGTAAACGCTATAACTTTTACCCAAACCAATAAATATACACTGAATGTTTTTTTTTTAATCAAAAACATGTTTGTCCACATTTTTCGCGCTGCATGTATACAGAAATTTTACTTTATTTGAAAATTGTCAGCACAGAAAGTTAAAAAAATCATTTTTTTGCCAAAATTCATGTCTTTTTTGATGAATATAATAAAAAGTAAAAATCGCAGGAGCAATCAAATAGCACCAAAAGAAAGCTTTATTAGTGACAAGAAAAGGAGCCAAAATTCATTTAGGTGGTAGGTTGTATGAGCGAGCAATAAACCGTGAAAGCTGCAGTGGTCTGAATGGAAAAAAAGTGGCCGGTCCTTAAGGGGTAGAAAAACTGTGGTCCTCAAGTGGTTAATACACAGAAATGAACAGTGAACAGGATTGATAGATAGGTAGTAGATAGATAGATAGATAGATAGATAGATAGATAGATAGATAGATAGATACAGTAGGTAGATAGATAGATAGATAGATAGATAGACAGACAGACAGACAGACAGACAGACAGACAGACAGACAGACAGACAGACAGACAGACAGACAGAAAGACAGACATGCAGAGCATACAGCAGAGCACAAATACCTAGTCCAGCACCAGGTCCTTTCTTCACCACACAGAAGCAACCCTTCATAGGCTCTTTATGTGCGTACATTTGAAAGTTTGGGCAAGGTGTTAACAAAAAAAAATTAGGTTAAGGGTGAATATTATAGCGATTGCAGAATATTGGTAAATTTACAGATATCCTACTACTTAATTAATAGGGTGAAATATCGGTAATATTTGCCAATATTTCATAATGACGTAACCTCTCCCTACTCTCATACAGAACCCTCCCTCGGTGGGCAACTAATAACTCCCTCCGGACAACTAATAACCCCCCCCCCCCCCCCTGGACAACTAATACCCCCTCACACAACTAAACAAACCCTGGACAACTAATACCCCCCCTGGACAACTAATAAACCCACGGAAAACTAGTAACCCCCCCTGTGGTGACTAACCTTAAACCCCCAGAACATAAATGGTCACCCACTATGCAAACTGCTTGTCAGGATCTCTCCTGTAGCCTGCCTTGTTGGTTGCTGTTCCACTGCAACCAGGCAGTTCTGAATTCCCTGCATGCATATTGTTGCATAATATTGCTTGCATTTGTAATGAGAATCCTTTCCTTCTGCTGCCAGCTTGCAGCCTTCAATCAGACTAGCACAGGATTGAGTGATTACCATTCAGCTGTGTGGGAATTTGCATGTCTGCTCTCATTGGCTGATGTCCATAGAAAAGCCTGCTACTCCTTTCAGATCTTGACCGTCATAGCTTTCAGCTCTGCCTTAGCTGGTTGCTGGGTCCTTCATGTGAATTGCATTGTTTAACCTTGTCTTCCTTTCTTGGGCGTTCGCTGTACCCGTGGGGTACAGTTAAGTCCTACCGATCCTGATAGCTTGAATTCTGCCATCCCCACGTTGGTGCTGCAGAGTGCTAGGCTGCAGCACATAACATGAGAGCACTCTATGCTGGATTAGATATTTGTGCTCTCTTGCACACTCTGCCACTTAGACGGGGCCACCATATTATGCCATCTGAATCATATGATTCAGGCCTCTTGCACACTACATGAGATTTCAATTTTTTATACGGATTCCAATTTTATATAATCAATAATCGGAATAAAAAATCAGTTCATATATAAAAATTGGATTCACATGTAGTGTGCAAGAGGCCTCAGGTTGCTTCAGGTAGGGCTGGACCTAAATAGAACGATAGATACATCTTATTTTTAATGATTTCGTTAGTAAGGCCGATCAAATCCAAAAATGGTAAAATGCATAGTGCAGTGTACATGTTGTGGCTCATTCTGGGTAAAAAATAACCTGTGCCAGTCCTGTTGTGAAGTGTAAAAAGTACTTAAAAGAGAAAAAAAACTGTTTGAATCTTTTGTATGCATTTTAAATAGCTCGTTTAGGGTTAAGCAGACTTCTATATAAAAACTGAATGCGAAAGTGTTTGTGATTGCATGAGTCACCTGCCAGAAGAATAAGTATAAAAAGTCTAATCTTCTACATAATTAGCCCATGCTTACTTAGCTAAAGAACTTCATTAACAGATGATTTGTGGATCTGGTCAAGGTGAGTGTAATGGTATTAATTACACTATCCTCTGAGACCTTTATCCACGTACATTCAGCTGGAAAATGCTGGTACATTTCCAGCTGACATGCTTCAATTTCTACTCGCCTATATTAATTGCAATAGAATAGAGCTAAAAGTAACCCATAGAAATCTGCCTGGTAATATTGCAGAGCTGAAATTAGTAGCCCGAAATGAAGCAGCAACTTATGTTGAATTTCTGTAGGTCGGGGTAGTTTACAGATATCATTGCTCATATTTATCCAATGGGACAAATAACATGAAGTGAGAGAAATATGGAAGAAAAAAAATAACTTTGACAATTTAGATTTTTGTTCAATTTAATGTTTATCACTAGAGATGGCCCGAACCGTTCACTGGGCGAACATCTATGGGCCTTCTACTACTTCCGGGTCTATATGACCCGGAGTAGTACGGCCCCGCGGCCTGGCGGAGCGCGTCCTAGATCGCGCTCCTGTTGCCGGGCACTCTCTGCGCATGAGCGTGATGTTGTTCATGACGTCACACACATGCGCAGAAAGTGCCCGACAACAGGAGCGTGATCTATGGCGTGCTCCGCCGGGCAGCGCAGGCGTATTACTTCAGGTCATAGCGACCCGGAAGTAGTAGAAGGCCCAGTGATGCAGAGATGTTCGCCGGCAAACGGTTTGGGAACCGTTCGCGACATCTCTGTTTATCACATGAAATGTCTATTTAAAACATCTCACAGACTTTAAAGAGGAACTCCAGTGAAAATAATGTAATAAAACAAGTGCTTCATTTTTACAATAATTATGTATAAATGATTTAGTCAGTGTTTGCCCATTGTAAAATATTTTAAATCCCTGATTTATATTCTGACATTTATCACATGGTGACATTTTTACTGCTGGCAAGTGATGTAGCTGCTGCTTGCTGTTTTGGCAGTTGGAAACAGCTGTAAACAGCTATTTTCCACAATGCAACAGGGTTCACAGACAGGAAACTGCCAAGTGTACGTACTCAGAATTTCTTTGTGGGAGGGGTTTCACCACAATATCAGCCATACAGAGCCCCCTGATGGTCTGTTTGTGAAAAGGAATTGATTTCTCATGTAAAAGGGGGTATCAGCTACTGATAGGGATAAAGTTCAATTCTTGGTCGGAGTTTCTCTTTAAAGAGAAACTCCGACCAAGAAAAGAAGTTTATCCCAATGAGTAGCTGATACCCCCTTTTACATAAGAAATCTATTCCTTTTCACAAACAGACCATCAGGGGGCGCTGTATGGCTGATATTGTGGTGAAACCCTTCCCACAAGAAACAAGAAAAGTACGTACTCTTGGCAGTTTCCTGTCTGTGAACCTTGCTGCATTGTGGGAAATAGCTGTTTAGAGCTGTTTACAAACTGTCAAAAAAAATGCAGCGGCTACATCACCTGCCAACAGTAAAAATGTCACCATGTAATAAATGTCAGAATGTAAATCAGGGATTTAAAAGATTTTGCAATGGGCAAACACTGACTAAATCTTTTTATACATAATTATTGTAAAAACCAAGCACTTTTTTAAATTACATTATTTTCACTGGAGTTCCTCTTTAAGGTTAGTCATCATCCTGTCAGAAGAGAATTACTACTTCGGATTCATAGGGACTTCCTGTTTACACTTGATCTGCAGAGCCGAATGATGCCTCTCCTTAACAAAGAAGTGGTAATGTACATGTGTGAGACTAACCATTATTACAGATAACAGGCTGAAGTAAACTGTGCACCACAAGACAAAAAGTAAAATAAACTCTTCCTTTCTCTAAACACAGTGCTGACATCACTGATAATATGGGAGCATCCACATGAGCAAAAACAAATACAAGGAGCATAAATCAGCTTTGGGCAAGACTAAGCAAATGGAAACATACTTTGTTAAGCATGGGTTATATTCACTAAACTGCGGTAAGGAGA
Source organism: Hyperolius riggenbachi (assembly GCF_040937935.1). Classification (NCBI taxonomy): domain Eukaryota; kingdom Metazoa; phylum Chordata; class Amphibia; order Anura; family Hyperoliidae; genus Hyperolius; species Hyperolius riggenbachi. The sequence goes on from NC_090651.1 coordinate 106,831,268, forward strand.
ATAACTTGAATGAAGTCTTATTGCTCAAAAAGTAGAGCATAATGCATTACATGTAATGTATTGCATTACGCTCTACTTATGCTGTAAGACTGTTTGCACGTTACTTTGCTTACCGCAGTTTAGTAGTAGTAGATAGTGTGGCACCCTTCCTTGCTTCCGCAGTTTAGTGAATAAACCCACATGAAGCAAACCTGAAGCAAAAATAAACTTATGAGCTAATGAATTGGATGTGTAGTACATCTAAGAAACAGAACAAAAGTAGCAAACAAAACAGTCTCATATTGTTTTCCATTACAGCAAGAGTTTAATAAACTTCAGTTATCTATGCAAAAGAGTTTCTCTGAGCTATTCTACCCACTGGGTCGAATGCAGTCCTGTTTTCTGAAGCACTTTAACAGCAACAGTGAATGACAGCTTGAGATAAGTTTTTTTTACTGCAGTAAAGTTCAAAGGGTCATTATTTCTGCTTTGTTTTATAGCTTATGGTTTTACATTTGCAACTGTGATAGTATAATGCAATGTTATAAAAACAAAAAGCTATATAACTGAAAATAAAAATACAAGACTCTTATCTTTACTACTAATGTTCTATTTATTATCCATACTATACGTACAATTCATTATATCAGGAGGTTTTTTTTTGCTTCAGGTTTAAGAATCAGATCCTGCTACACTGATTTTGAAACCAAAATTAAAGGACAACTGAAGTGAGAGGGTTGTGGAGGCTGCCATATTTATTTCCTTTTAAACAATACCAGTTGCCTGGCTGCCCTGCTGATCCTCTGCCTCTAATACTTTTAGTCATAGACCATGAAAAAGCATGCAGCAGATCAAGTGTTTCTGACATTATTGTCATATCTGACAAGGATAGCTGCATGCTTATTTCTGGTGTCATACAGACACTACTACAGCCAAATAGATCAGTAGGGTTGCCAGGCAACTGGTATTGTTTAAAAGGAAATAAATATGGCTGGCCTATCCATATTCTTCTCACTTCAGTTGTCCTTTAAGTAAAGGTTTGTTTTATGCAATGGCAGTTCATGTTCTCCCCTTGTGATTTTCCCTCATTGCACCAGTGTCTAATAATATATGTGTATTTGCAAAGCCTTTGCCTCAATATAATCATACAGTGAAACATTTTTGTAATGCCTATGTTGAATTCAGCTTTTATAATCTTACTGCAAGTGGTCTATTAAATGACGACTCCTGGTTAGCTGTGTGCATTCCTTCAATTTTTATTTATTTATTTTTTGCATTTTAATTTTTTTTTATGATTTACTATGTCATTTTTTTTCTAGTAATGATTAGTTGCTTTTTTTTACCTCTTCAGGAACAGCACGGATGTTAGTGAATCCTTTTCTGAATACTACAAAGACCCTGCGAGCGCCACATCGCAATGCTGAAGTCGCACAGTCAAAAGCAGTGTCTCCGGCTCCGAGCACGATAACAGCTCCCTTTATGGACGGCAGTGGAGAGTGACAGCCACACATCCCTGAATAATGAAAAGGGGAGGGGAGACATTTTCAAGTAGAGAAACCATTTTGCATGTCAACTCAACAGATACATGTACTTAAAGCAGTGTAAAATTGCATCTTGCAGTTCCCAAGCACAGAGTGTCACTATCATATTATTCTGCTCCACTGAAAGACAGTTCTATTCGTACAGCCGAGGATGTGCTCCTATGTGTGTAATTTCATAGTCAGTACACTTACAGGAGCTGCATTTTGTCTGGCTTTACTCTAGGGGATTAGAAATCCCAGCATTATGGTTTAAATAAGCTTTCTGATACCTCTATACCAGATAATAGCGCACAAAAAATGTTCAATTTCAATCAATTTCCATCTACTTCTTTCAGACTGTTCTATAAGAATAGAATGCATATGGTTGTGTAATATAATAGCACCAGTATTTAAACTTTCTGCGTTGTTAGGAAAATGCTGATGCATTTGAAACATTGCAGGAAAGGGTGTGTTGCACCATTTTTAGCACACCCCTGAACACGTTTATGGCCATTTATTTTAGTTAATGCTAATTTAATTGTAACGTAACAATTCCATGCACAAATTAAATGACAAGATTCAATTTAGAATGTGTCTTTTTTAGATGAACAATGTGCATGCCGTGGCTGTACTCAAATGCACCAAGCACTGAGCACTGTTTGGTCAGGGTTGAAATATCCTACCCTGTGTGGCAGGCTGAAGCCCCACCCCCATAGCTACAAAGAGATACATGTATTCCCTAGAATACACCCCTGCTGCCACAGACAGAGGTTGGCATCCCCACCACACCTGGCTCGGTGTCCGTGACTTATGCAGCCTTCCGCTGTACTCTGGGACCTGTAAGTATGACAGATATTTTACTATCAATAAACCTAACCCTATTCTCACACAAGCCCTCTCTCAACCGCTGCCTAACACTGATTCCCCCTGCCGATGCCTAACCCTAACCATTCCCCTACTGAGTGATGCCAAACCTTAACTGACTGCCTATTAATGCCTAACCCTAACCGAGCTTCCACTTCCAATGTCTAACCAAACCTTTCATGATGGCTAACCCTTGCAGACCCTCTACTCATGGCAAACCTTAACTGTCCTCCCCTCTGAAAACTAGAGATGGGACCAACGGTTCGCCGGCGAACAGTTCCAGGCAAACTTCAGGTGGTTCGCTTTCGCAGAGAACCGGGAACCTTTTTTCCAAAAAGTTGGATTCGCCCATAGACTTTAATGGCGCCGACTTTAGCGGTTGATAGCAAAACCCCCTTACATAGTAAAAACACCAAAATTGTTGGGAATGTTAAGTGGAATAGTGGGAACAAGAAGAAACAATTTTTTTAAAAAAAATACCTTATACTTTTTGAGAAAATCAATTTTAAACTTTCAAAGTAAAATGAGCCGATTCATAAAAAAAAGAACCGATTCATTAAAAAGAACAGGATGATTCATGAACCGTTAGTATAGCAGAGAATGCATCCTGAGCAGGATGTGAAGCTGCCGGCTCCGCTGCTGTCTCTCCCCACCTGCCTGCACCTGTCACCCTCACCTAGCCTGGCACCCGGTGCACCCATGGGTGCCAGGCTAGGTGAGGGTGACAGGTAAGGAGGTGGGGAGAGACAGCAGGAGCCGACAGCTATGCGTCCGAAAGGACACATTCTCTGCTATGTTGGAGGCGTCGGAGATCTTCAATCAACTTAATTGAAGATCGCAACACAAGAGGATACAGTTCGTTGGATCGTTTACCATGGATATTGAAAACTTTTTTAAAGGTGCAGGTAAGTATTTATGGTTAATTTAGAATAATAAAATACTTTTCTCGTGGTTGTGTTTTTATTTCATTTAACCCTTTGTGGAAATGGGTAAGGGGTACTTTTTACCCCTATACTAATTTCTCCTGGGAGGGGGGTGGGCATCTGAGGTCCCCTTCTTAAAGGGGACTCGCAGATGCCACCATGAACCCTCCCCCAGGGTCACCGGAGGTGGGGAAGAGCCCCTTTTCCATGGATTGGACAAGGGCTCCGGGGGGAGGAGCGGAAGGCTTGGCCGCCCCTCCCCCCCGGAGCCCCCCATACCATGGATCATGTGGGCTGGTATAGCTCAGGGTGCGAAGCCCCAGTCATCCGGGGCTCCGCATTCTGGCTATCCCAGCCTGCATGGGGGACAAGGGGTTACAGAGGCTCGGGAGGGGGGACCCCACACCATTTTTTTTTCAGATTTCCCACACACAGCACATAAAAATAATAAAAAAATAAATAAAAACATTTGTTAAAGGACTTCCAAGGCCACAAATGTGAAAAAAGTTAAATACCTTTTCATAATCCAGATCCATTGAGGACGCCATTCGCACCCTCCCGTTCATTCCCCCATGGCTCCTGCACTAATAACGGCCCCGGTCGAGTCCCGACCCCTGTGAAAGGGTCTGGTTCTCAACTCATTCCCCTTTCAATATGGCCGCCACAGATTGCCACGGCTGCGCAGTCCGCATAGATGCGATTGCGGCTGCGCAGCTCTAGGACCTCCTCTCGATGCATCCGATGTATGCACGCATATTGATGACGCGGCAGGAGGAGGGCCTAGAGCTGCGCGGGTGATGATGATACCCAACCAGAATTATAGGGGTGCAAAAGTGCTGAATTCTGCCATAGGCTTCCATTAGGCTCCCTATTTCACTTTCAAAAATCTCAAATCTTTTTAAAGGGCGATGGCTCAGCAGTGGCAAATTTTCTAGCATTGTAGGGACTCTTAGGGGGATCATGACTGGTGAGTTTTGGGCCCCTAGGCCAAAAAGGTCATAGCCTAGGGCAGGGGTGCCCACACTTTTTCGGCTCGCGAGCTACTTTAAAATTTGCCAAGCCCAGGAGATCTACCAGCATTTAGGTAGGTAGGTATACGTGCCTTCAGTATAGGTAGATAGGTATAGGGGCCTTCAGTATAGGTAGCCAGGTATAGTGTAGTTAGTTGTAGGAGCCTTCAGTATAGTTAGCCAGGTATAGTGTAGTTAGGTGTGGGTGCCTTCAGTATAGTTAGCCAGGTATAGAGTAGTTAGGTGTGGGTGCCTTCAGTATAGTTAGCCAGGTATAGTGTAGTTAGGTGTGGGTGCCTTCAGCATAGTTAGCCAGGTATAGTGTAGTTAGGTGTAGGTGGCTTCAGTATAGTTAGCCAGGTATAGTGTAGTTAGGTGTTAGTTATGACGTTGCGGCGTCCTCCATTCCCGCTGCGCTGCCCCTCTCCTCGCTGCCTCTTCCGATTGGCTAGCGGCCGACAGGGGTGCAAAAGTGGTAAAATCCCCCATAGGCTTTCATTGGGCCTCCTATTTACTGTTCCAAAATCCCACACCATTTCAAAGGGCAATGGCTCAGCAGTGGCAAATTTTCTAGCATTGTAGGGACTCTTAGGGGGATCATGACTGGTGATTTGATTTGAGATTTTGGAAAGTGAAATAGGGAGCCAATGAAAGCCTACATGAGACATGTCGTGAGATTCAGACGTTGCTAACGGCCATTGCTGCGATTTATGTTCGTCAGAATTTTCACCATTGACATTGCCCAAATAAACAGGTTTTTGTGACCCAAGGCTATGACCTCTTTGGCCTAGGGGCCCGAAACTCACCAGTCATGATCCACCTAAGAGTCCCTACAATGTTAGAAAATTTGGTACTGCTGAGCCATCGCCCTTTGAAAAGATTTGAGATTTTGGAAAGTGAAATAGGGAGCCAATGAAAGCCTATGGGGGATTTTACCACTTTTGCACCCCTGTAACTCTCGTTTGCAGAGATGTAGGGAACCCATCTTTGGATTCCAAGTATAACAATATGCCTTCTACCTGCATGAGACATGTTGTGAGGTTCAGACGTTGCTAACGGCCATGGCTGAAATTTATGTTCGTCAGAATTTCCACCATTGACATTGCCCAAATTAACAGGTTTTTGTGACCCTAGGCTATGACCTGTTTGGCCTAGGGGCCCGAAACTCACCAGTTATGATCCTCCTAAGAGTTCCTACAATGCTAGAAAATTTGCCACTGCTGAACCATCGCCCTTTGAAAAGATTTGAGATTTTTGAAAGTGACATAGGGAGCCTAATGGAAGCCTATAGCAGAATTCAGCACTTTTGCACCCCTATAATTCTGGTTGGTTATCCTGCTGCTTAAGGGCCCTTACATCCTAGCAACACCAAATTTGCAGGATATGTTAAAAAGATAGCAGGAAACAATATTTAAAGTACTTCCGAGGCCACAAATGTGAAAAAAGTTAAACACCTTTTCATAATCCAGACCCATGGAGGACGCCATCCGCGCCCTCTCGTTCATTCCCCTATGGCTCCCACAGTAATAACGGCCCCGGTCAAGCCCCGACCCCTCCAAACGGGTCAGGTTCTCATTCCCCCCTCAATATGGCCGCCACAGATTGCCGCTGCCGTGCAGTCTGCATAGGCGCGATTGCGGCTGCGCAGCTCTAGGTCCTCCTCCTGCCGCGTGATCAATATGCGTGCAGACATCGGACGCATCGGGAGGAGGCCCTAGAGCTGCACAGCCGCAATTATGTCTATGCAGACTGCGCAGCCGCGGCAATCTGTGGCGGCCATATTGAGGGGGGAATAAGAACCCGACCCGTTTGGTGGGGTTGGGACCTGACCGGGGCCGTTATTACGGTGGGTGCCATGGGGGAATGAACGGGAGGGCGCAGATGGCGTCCTACATGGATCTGGATTATGAAATTGTATTTAACTTTTTTTATACTTGTGGCCTCGTAAGTCCGGGCTTGTTTGCGCTGATCTGTGCAGCGTGGGCTCTCCAGCCCACAGCACAGATCAGCAGACAGCCAGGGTGACCAGACTTCCCCCCTTTTTTCCCCACTAGGGGGTTGTCCTGCTGGGGGGCTCTGATCGCCGCCGGCTATTTGCAATCAGTGGGAAGGGGTGGGGGTGGTTGGTTCCTCAAAGCCCCCCTCCGCAGCGATTTTCCACCTCCTTCCCCTTCCCTCCCTCTCCTCTTTCCCCTGGGCGGCTTCAGCCTATCAGCTGCCAGGGATTGACGATCTCCTTTACGGTGCTGCTGTATGATGTACATAGCGGGGATTTCTTCCCCACGTGTTTACATTTCACCTGCGAGCCGCGATCGGCGGCTCGCAGGTTGTTCAGGGAGGCACCCTTGGTGATCTGACATAGAAAAGCCGCTCGAACAAGCAGCCGTTTCCATGTAAAACCGCGTAACACCTAGGTCCACCAATCGGCTGACCGTGGTCGTTAAGTGGTTAAAATAAATAATAAAAAAAAATATATATATATATATATATATATATATATTTTTTTTTTTTTTTTAATTATTTTTATGTGCGGAGTGTGGGAAATCTGAAAAAAAAGATGTAGAGTCCCCCCTCCCGAGCCTCTGCAACCCCTTGTCCCGCATGCAGGCTGGAATAGCCAGAATGCGGAGCCCCGGCCGACTGGGGCTTCGCACCCTGAGCTATACCAGCCCGCATGGTCCATGGTATGTGGGGCTCTGTAGGGGAAGGGCGGCCAAGCCTTCCCCTCCCCCCCGAGCCCTCGTCCAATCCATGGACAAGGGGCTCTTCCCAACCTCCTGTGCCCCTGGAGGAGGTGGGGGTGATGACTCCCTGGGGGGGTTCATGGTGGCATCTGGGAGTCCCCTTTAACCTCTTGAGGACCATGGTGGTAAACCCCCCTAGTGACCAGCTTAATTTTACCTTAATTGGCCACTGCAGCTTTAAGGCCAAGCTGCAGGGCCGTATACCTCTGCATACAAGTGATCCCCCTTTTCTCCACACCAACAGAGCTCTCTGTTGGTGAGGTCTGATCGCCCCCCCCCCCCCCCCCCCCCCGTGTTGATTTATTTTTTTTTGATAAATATTTGTTTTGTTGTTTTTTTTTTATATTTTTTGCTATTTTCTTTTTTTTTTTCTAAATCCCCTCCCTCCCCCCAGCCGGCCAATCACGGCGATCAGCTGTCATAGGCTTCTGCCTATGAGAGCCGATCGCTCTCTTGTCCCCCAGAGGGACAGCCGTGTCACACGGCTGTCCCCAGTGCAGCACTGCTGCTGATCGCAGCGCTGCACATGTAAATACACGGCGGTTTCACCGTGTAACAGTCTCCCGAGCGGCGATCGCCGCTCGGAGACTGAAGGCGGAGCTCAGCTCCACCCACCAAGCGGGAGATGCGCGCGCAGCGTGCGCGCGATCTCCCGTAAACTGCTGCCCCAGGACTTTCCGCCAATTGGCGTTAGCTGGTCCTGGGGCTGCCGCCGCGGCCACGCCCAGTGGCGTGACGCGGGCGGCAAGCGGTAAAGAAGGGGACCCCAGATGCGCACCCCCCTCCCAGGAGAAATGAGTATTGGGGTACAAAGTACTCCTTACCCATTTCCACAAAGGGTTAAATGAAATAAAAACACAACCACGAGAAAAGTATTTTATTATTCTAAATTAACCATAAATACTTACCTGTACCTTTAAAAAAGTTTTCCCACTCCAATATCCATGGTAAATGTTCCCACGCCAGTATCCTCTTATGTTGCGATCTTCTATTAAGTTGATTGAAGATCTCCGAAGCCCCCCACCCACATAGCAGAGAATGCGTCCTTTCGGACTCATAGCTGCTAGCTCTCGCTGTCTCTCCCCACCTGCCTGCCTGCACCTGTCAACCCCCACCTAGGCTGGCACCCAGTGCACCCATGGGTGCACTGGGTGCCAGCCTAGGTGGGAGTTGACAGGTGCAGGCAGGTGGGGAGAGACAGCAGCGAGAGCCAGCAGCTTCACGTCCTGCCGAGGACGCATTCTCTGCTATACTAACGGCTCATGAATGAGCCGGATCTTTTTAATGAATCGGTTCTTTTTTTAGGAATCGACTTCTTTTTTTACTTTAAAATCGATTTTCTCAAAAACTATAAGGTCATTTTGAAAAAAAAATATTTCCTCTTGTTCCCACTGTTCTTCTTAACATTCCCAGTAATTTTGGTGTTGCTAGCTTTTAAAGGGGCTTTGCTATTAACTGCTAAAGTCGGCGGGCGTTTAATCTTCCCACGGTCAGAAGGAGCTACTATAAAAGGATTTTTTCAAAAAATATAAGGTATTTTTGTAAAAAAAAATTCCCCTCTTGTAGTCACTGAAAGATCTCAGGTGTTAGACACCTTGAAACATCTTTTCCATCACTTTTCTGGCCAGCAGAAATGTTTCTAGTTTTCAAAGTTCGCCTCCCCATTGAAGTCTATTGCGGTTTGCGGAAGTTCCTGCGAACCGAACCTTCCGCGGCAGTTCGCGAACAGGGTTCACAAACCTAAAATCGGAGGTTCGGCCCATCTCTACTGAAAACCCAGTGATATACGTGCCGTCTTTGCCACAAAAGGGGTAAATATTCGGGCTCCAGGGAAGTCTTAAGCTCATACATTTTCTCTGGCACAAATTTCCCATATCGGTGGCACTTAAGTCTCAGCTCCTACCCACCCTTGATCTTGCATATTTCGTCTAAGTACTCATTTCTGATGCATTTTATCTACGATCTAAAATTTAGTTTTCTACTGATAAAATGTTTGTTTTCCTTTGACAAGCTAATTTCCTGTCTGTCTTATGCATCTGCTAAATCCCTGCTTTTAAAATGAGCCTGAAAATGACTATACCTACACGGATGACAATGCTGAGTGAGCGGTGACAGCTTCTGCAGAAACTAAAAAGTTATTTCCTTCTTTGCTGTTCTGCTGCCAAAACTATGTTTTTACAAGAGCATCCTCACCGGATAGTTGGGTAGTGCTGTCTGTTCCACACAGACTTGACAGTTGATGGTGTAAATTTAAGCATGCATACATTTTGATGTTCTATGTAATGTATTCACAGTACCTCAGGAGTGCTTTGTCTATTTCTCTCTCTGGAAAATTTCTAAAATTTAGGTAAATTTTAAAGTTGCCAAGTAATGAATCCATGTATACAAGTCCACTGTTATATCCTGAAATAGAGTGTTTAATCAAAGCACATTATCTATTTCTTGCATTAATCATCTTTTCTTTCCTCTGTGCGGCCAATTGAAAAAGGTAGCAAAATCTGTCTATATTAATAGTCAGCTCAATTAATAGAAGCTCAGTCAAGCCTGACTGCTGCTATCTTCCACATAACTCCTCCCAATTCCTTCTGATGACTCATGCTGTCAGTTCTAGAGGACTACATGAGTCATACAAAGGTAAGGGACAAGCAGTGATCACATTAGAGTCATCTGAGTTGAGCTACACATTTTGATTTTGCTTTATGAAAGATAATAAATTCCAGTATAAATTTAGTGTACAAAACAGCATCTTGGTTTTCACTGAACAAATTTATTTCAGAATATAATGAAAGATTCATATACATTGACTCAATATGGGGCCACTTTAAAGTCAAATTCTAATAAATTCCCTGATGGATTGCAAGATTCATCACACCCCTTTCCTTGTGGCATACTATATGTAACAAGTAGGGGGTAACAAAAACTTGAAAAATACCTGATGCTTGGGTGGGTAGCTTGATACCACATGACTTGTGTTTGGGCTTGCCTGAAGAGTAGACTACTACGGATTCCTTATTGAACAGCATATGATTAATTAACATATAATACTGCCTTTTAAAAACAGAAGGTATTTGAAATAATCCAAAAAAAGAAAACAAAAAAGTCCACACTTGGAAAAATAAATACATAGGCCGGGGGATCTCCAACCATCATCTTCACCCGTTGCGTATATATATTCTCATGGGTCTATAATATCTATATAGTTAATAGACTAATGAAAAAGGAAGCTCATTTAGACCTGAAAATTACAAAAATTACAAACTTTATTATGACAGCAGCCCACACTGGGAGGCACCGTAAATAATTAGCTGATGTACTGCATTTTTATCTGCTTTTAACTGTCTTGCACAGTCTTTCATTGCAACTGCCTGTTAGATGTGAGCGAACAGTTCACCCTCGAAACTCTATGTTGCTGTACTACTTCCGGGTCGTAGTAGTACGGCTGCACTGGCCCGGCGGTGCACATCTTCGATCGCGCGCCTGTTGCCAGGCACTCTCAGCGCATAAGCGTGATGTCACTGATGACTTCACGCACATGCGCAGAAAGTGCCCGGCAACAGGCGCGCGATCAAGGACGCGCACCACTGGCCCAGCGCAGCTGTACTACTACGTGTCGTAACGACCCGGAAGTAGTACAAGGTGGGGTGTTCGCCAGCGAACGGTTCAGGAACCATTAACTGACATCTTTACTGCCTATATGCATTAAATCACCCATCTTATGGGACTAATACCAGCATGTCAGTCTAACCTTTATGCAAGGAGATAATTAGCAGTCCATATGGAGTTTTTCTAAGAGCAAGTGTGGTTTCACATGATGCATCATCACTCTCAAATATGTAAATTGTTTCTTTAAGCAAGCCCCTGAAAGCCAGGCCCCTCATCCGTGCATACAGCACTGTTTCAGACTTACTGGTACTCATCAGTGCATGGCATGGATTGATTTGGATCTGTGGTATACGGATTGGCCCAGTACTGCAGAGTTTGCAGAAAGCTCATGAGCTGTATGTGTACTCTGTAGTGTCTAGTTAACACCCGCCTATAATTGCCAAATTCATTTTCATTGGCCAGTGTGGGAGGAAGAGGAAGTGCCAACCCAGGGCACACATCCCTCCATAGACAATGATTAGGATAGAAAGAAGGGTGAGCTAGAGCATGCCAGCTCCAGAAGGCATTTTACTGCACTATCTTGAAGTGCATATCACATAGCTGAGTGGCACATCTATAAAATTAAGGTATTTAGCGCAAAAAAACTGGGATTATGTATTATGCTACAAGTAATGGAAGAATGACAACACTCCAGGAATATTCCACTGAATGTTTAAAGTATATGTATAACACTTTCCAGTACAATAAAACTGTTCTCTTAAACCATTTGTAAAAGAAAGTTAACATGTCTTTACATATCTTAAATATATTAAAATTAAGATAAGTGTGGTCTTAAAAGCACAGCAGTAAGAGAAAAAAAGGATACAGTAGGATATAAATATATTCAACCTAATTACGAATCTCATGTCTCGGATGAAGCAATTAACTTTTTAATTAAGCCAAGCTAGAATTAAATATATTTTTTTTAATTCTCCTATGGAAAAAAAATTCCATTGTTAAATTTAGATTATTTAAGATACTAGAAGTAGATTTGTAAAAAAAAACTGTTTTAAATTAAATTATTAGTTTAATTACTTTTTTCAGTTTTATTTAAATTATGAAGCACTGCTGAATTTCTTCTTGAAGGAAATGAGTTAATAATTTACATAGTGTGCAATACTAAAAAAAAAACAGATTTTTTAGAACATTCCCTGCCAGCCAACAAAGAGGACCTGTCACTAGAGTTGTCTCGAACCTCAGATTTTAGGTTCGCAAACCTCGAACACGAACTTCCTCAAAAGTTCGGGAACTTAGCGGACCGCAATAGACTTCAATGGACAGGCGAACTTTCAAAACTACAAACACTAATTCTGGCCACTAAAGTGATGGAAAAGATGTTTCAAGGGGTCTAACACCTGTAGGGGGGCATGGCAGAGTGGGATACAGGCCAAAAGTCGTGGGGAAAAATCTGGATTTGACGCTCAGCAGAGTTTAAGGGCAGAAATAACATTGCATTGCTAAATTGGAGGCCTAAAGTGCTTTAAAACATCTTGCATGTGTATACATCAATCAGGTAGTGTAATTACAGTACTGCTTCACACTAAACTCACTGTGTAACGCACTGCAAACAGCTGTTTGAGTAGTAGTGATGGCCGTGCTGGCCTGGTGCGCACCATGGCCAGAGTGCAGGCGATGGCGGTTTTCAAGCCCATATGGTCGGGCTGAGGTAGCTCAATGACAGAACAGCAGAACCTGAGTGTTCAGCTGATCGAATTTGGTCTGTCCACAATAAAGCAATGATCTTATTATCTTCTTGGGTCAGGTGTGCCCCCCAACCTCATTTAGCTGGCTATTGTTTCATTGTGATACGTAAGCCCCTTCACTGCGGCAAGGTAAGGATCATGAAGGGGAATTGACACATGTACATGCCTTTTGTTTTGTTGTTGCAGTCGCAGTGCAGCCAGAAAAATTAGGCAGGCATGTACACGCACCAGAAAAATTATTATAGCGGCCGCTGCTAGCAGCAGCCTTAGAAATTCAGGAATCCACCTGGAGTCCTGGACCCTGTTGGTGGTTGCAGATAAGGCAGTTACATGGCCTGCAGGCAAAGATGCTGTGTGGGGACCGACTTGCAAAGGCAACAGTAACCAGGAAGTAACTAGGAAAGATGGTGTTACCAAGGAGGATGATACAAAGGATATGCAGCGGCTGCAGATGGAGACAGAGGGGAAGAGGAGTGTGGTGGCTTGGCCATGCAGTGTGAAGGACAGCACCCTCTGAGGATCAGATACAGCGCACAGTGGTAATATGAACGGAGGTGAGAAGTGTGACATCAGGATCTGGTGAGATTTTCCACTGCATTTGTAGTGTAGTGCAGTGTAGCGTAGCTGGCGGGCCTCAGGGATTAGCATTGTGTAGTGTGGCTGGTGGGCATCATGTGTTAATGTAGTGTAGCTGGTGGGTATCAGGGGTTAGTGTAATAAACTGTAGTGCAGTGTAGTGTAGAAGCAGGGGTTAGTAGTATAGTTGGTGGCATTTTGACTTTAGTGACATGTAGTGTAGTCGGTGAAGGCAGGAGGGGTTAGTGTAGTGCAGCTGGGCAGTACAGTTTAGATAAAGTAGCTTAGAGACAGTTTCGGGAGAAAAAGTCAGTAAGATACCCCTGCACCACAAACACTTTGGTAGAGATGGCTGAACATCGCAATTTAATATTTGCACCAATAGCTAGAGATGGCCTGAACCTCTGATTTTCGGTTCGCGAACCTTCGCCAAACGTTCGTTTTGCGCAAACTTTCACGAACAGCAATAGACTTCAATGGAGAGGCGAACTTTGAAAACTAGAAACATTTATGCTGGCCACAAAAGTGATGGAAAAGATGTTTCAAGGGGGTCTAACACCTGGAGGGGGGCATGGCGGAGTGGGATTGACGCCAAAAGTCCCAGGGAAAAATCTGGTTTGGACTCAAAGCAGCCTTTTAGGGGCAGAAATCACATTGAATGCTAAATTGCAGGCCTATGCCTAAGTGCTTTAAAACATCTTGCATGTGTATACATCAATCAGGGAGTTTAATTAGAGTACTGCTTCACACTGACACACCAAACTCACTGTGTAACGCACCACAAACAGCTGTTTGTGTAGTGATGGCCATGCTGGACTGGTGCGCATGGCGAGATTGCTCTTCCTCACTCTATGATGTCGGGTAATGTCTGACTGCCTTATCAACTTTCAATTGTTCTTTCTCTACCATTGTTAAAGCTTACATCTATTTTTTTAAATGCTTGTTCTGCTTGCTGTTCAGTACCTGCAACGAGAATCTTTTATGGACGGCAAGTCTGCCATTGTGAGTGACCACGGGTAATGGCCGGGGAATCCTGGTTCGATTCCGGTCTGGAGTGGGAGCCTAAGAAACGGCTACCACCACCACACATCCAAGGAAGGCAGCAGACATGGCATGCACGTCCTGAGGTAGTGACCAAAAGGAGGACTTTCGAGGCCCTGCTGTAGATGACACTGATAGACTGTACTACCTGTAATGAGAATCTGTTATGAAGGGCAAGTCTGCCATTAATTTAAGTGAAAGGTATGCACTGACTGCCAGGTATAATACAATGTACAGTCAAAGATGCAGTTAAAGGTATGCAGTGACTGCAAACAGCTGTTTGTGTAGTGACGGCTGTGCTGGACTGGAGCGCACCATGACGAGAATGCAGGTGATGGCGGCTTTCCAGGTGGTGGCACTATGGTGGCATCAGCAGCTGACGTTGAAGGGCATGTTGGCTGGCTGTACATAGGTGGTGATACATGGTGCCAGACACTGCCACCAGCTGTTTCTGATGACGAGCTCCCCCTGCTTCTTTCAGGAACTCGTCTCCTCCTACTCCTCTCTGACTCCCCCTCTAAACTGTCCCCTTGGTCATCTTATCTCTTAGGAACCCATGTGGGATCTGTATCATTATAATCATCATAATCATCCTGCCCAGCTTAACTTGCCTCAGACACCTCCAAAACTGCACCAACAGCAGGTACTTCATCATCCTCCTCCTCACACCTTACGTCCATAGTGTCGCCTAACTCACACATATGAGGTGGTGTAACTTGCTTAGCGCCTTCATCTGGTTGTAACAATAATGGCTGTGAATCAGTTAATTCCCCACCAATTAACTCCATTGAAGTGTCAAATGCAGCAGATGTGGTGCTTGCAGTAGCGCTGGTGGTTGCGGAAGATGAGGTGTTCTGTGTTAAATAGTCAACCATGTCCTGACAATCTTGAGAGTTGATGGGACATGCCTTCTTCTGAGCACTGTACTTTGGTCCAGGGCCGCACAAAATCACATCACCATGACCTCACACAGACCTGCCGTGTGCCCTTCCTCTGAGTCTGCCTCTATCTCTGCCTCTACCTGTTTTGTCAGTTTGTCCATATTGGGGGGAAGAAGTGAAAGGTATGCACTGACTTGACTAATACAATGTGCAGTCACACAGGTGCAGTTAACAGGTATGCACTGAGTGATATATCACACTGTGTGCACTCACGTAGGTATGTGGGTGCACTGAACACAACAGGTAGGTATATGCAGTGATGAGGTGGGTGCACTGAACACAACAGGTAGGTATATGCAGTAATGGGTATTACAATGTGCACCTGTCACACACAGACAGGTAGCGGACAGGCACAGTGACACTGCGTGTGCTCAACTCACGTAGGTAGGTGGGTGCACTGTGAACAACAGTTAGGTAGGTATATGCAGAGGTGGGTATTACAATGTGCACCTGTCACACGCAGACAGGTAGCGGACAGGCAAAGTGACACTACATGCGCTCAACTCACGTAGGTAGGTGGGTGCACTGTGAACAACAGGTAGGTAGGTATATGCAGTAATGGGTATTACAATGTGCACCTGTCACACACACAGGTAGTCACCGAATGTGCTGGGCCTGACAGTGGCACACACAGTATGAATTATCAAGGCTGTCTATGCAACACAAGTATCAGTGGGACACACAGAAAAAAAAATAGATCACAAGAACAAGATTAGCTCTCAAAGAGCTGTTGTGGGGTGCTATTTTAGCAATACGAATCAGCAAGGAGCAAGCTAAGAAGCCTACAAGAGCCTAACTAATCTTTCCCTATGAGAGTCTGCAGCAGCTGTCCCTTCTCTATTTACTGCAGGCACACGAGTGAGTAAAATGGCCGGCGCTGCCTGCCTTTTATAAGGGGGGGAGTGACTCCAGGAGGGAGTGTAGCCTGATTGGCTACAATGTGCCTGCTGACTGTGATGTAGAGGGTCAAAGTTGACCCTAATGGTGCACTATGGGGGCGAATCGAACTTCCGGTAATGTTTGTGGTTCTCTGCGATCGCGAACCCCTGGAAGTTTGCCTGGAACCGTTCGCCCGGTGAACCATTTAGAAGAGATTATCTTATGTGCTACTTTGTACAATGCTCATTCATGGATTTTCTTAGCTGTACATGTTGTGCAAATTCATATATATATATATATATATATATATATATATATATATATATATATATATATATATATATATATATATATATATATATATAAAACAATTTGTGTTAAACAAAAAAAAACATTCCCAAAACCCGGATAGTGGAATGACTAAGGTGGATCACGTGTGAAAAATTTTGCAAAAATTAAGTATTTTATGCAGGGTTTTTTTTCACATGTACATGCCAAAAATCACATATAGTTTCTAGATTTTTCAAATAAAGGTCTTTGGTATGTCTGCCGCGGCTACCTGCCTAAAAGTTATTTGCAGTAACTGTTTGTGACCTAATAATTCAACATTTCATATATTTCAACTGAATGTGCCACGTTGCCAACAACTTTGATCTACAGCCACGCCATCCTCCTGCCTGAAGAAAAAAAAGAATGGACATCCTCAGCGAGGCCTGAAATGTGTTATTTTAAGTTTATGTATTACATTTTTAAAAAAAATTGTATGCCAATCTCAAATGTTTTAATTTCAAATATGTTATGTCAACTAATGTAAAACATTTTACAGTAATTGCATCCACTATAGACCTGAAAACTGTGTTGTGGGAGAAACTGCCCTCTACTGGTACACCATCCTTCCTGTCTGGCGGAAAAGAATACCTGTCCCCAGAGAAGCCTGAAAAAAGTGTCATTCCAAATGTATGTATTTTTCATTTTAAAAAATTGTATGTCATCAAAATGTTTAATTTTAAATATGTTGTGTCAAATAGTGCACATTACAATATTGTAACTCCACCCATTGCCTGAAAAATGTGTGGTGCAAGAAACTCCTCTCTAGAGCCACAGCATCCTTCCTACCCAACGGAAACTAATGCCAGTCCTCTGAGAGGCCTTAAAAATGGGGTTTTGACAATTTTTGTATTACATTTTTAAACATTTTATGTCATCAAAATATATCCACTCTAATGACACGTTAGTTGCAGCAGTCACTGAAGTATGGCCTAGGAGAAGTTAGCAACATAAACATTTTTAGTTGCCTCCGCTGTAGTAGATGCCTGAAATATCCGGCATTTTATTATGAACAAATTTAAATGTTGAACAAATTTAAATGTTTTAAGTTATTTTTTTACAAAGAAAATGTGCCTGCTGCCTGACAGAAATATAAAACATTTTAAAATGTCATACATTGCATAAAATTTAAAAAACATTTTAAAATACATTGTCACGAACACAATTGAAGAATACCAGGAAGACATTTCTGTAATCTCCCATGACCCTGCAGGATGCCACCTTTCTAAACAGGACACAACAAAAGACAACTGGAGTCGGACGCCTTACTCACAAGACAAAAGTTTGTAATGTATTTTAAATAAAAAAAAAAAACATTTACAAAAAATGTAGAACTTTAATATGCCTGATATTTCAGGCCTGTTTTGCAGTGGAGGCAACTAGCAATGTTTACTCTGCTGCCTGCCGCTTCTCCTGGGCCATGGTACAGTTTCTGCTGCAAATAATGTCAAAAATAATGTGGCATAGTCCAATGTTAGTAGAAACAAATGACATGCTGTGTGCTGAAGGTGGGGTGCAGGTTAGCTGGCCCAGAGGCCAAGGCTGGCATGAGGCCTGGTGTAACAGGCCAAATTTTAAGTTTTAGTTAACTAATGACATGCAAAAAAAATGTATATTACTACTACTGGCATGACTGTACCCTGAGACAGGAGCCTCTCTTGCCTCGGCCCAGCCCTGTTTTGTGCTACTTTTGGTAATTTTTTCATTGCAAAATTCAGAAAATTTATTTTAATGAGAAAATGAAAATGTTTCACCTACGAGAAAAAGTGAATTGCATATGGGCCTCTATCTCATATCACCGACATTAACTCATAGTAAGGTGACAAAGGTGGTGCTGTGTGAGGGTCAGTAAAAAAAAAGAAATCAATCACTTATGCACAGTGACAGTGGGCTAGAACAGTTACCTCATTAAGCCACGCACTACAATGTATATGGGAATTGTGTTGTTATAACACACACCACACCGCAATACAACAATAAAATATCAGATGAATCATCAAAAGGATTATTGGGGGTTCCAAGCTGGTTCACTACAATTAGCAGTGCACCTAGGACGCGGCTAAACAGCATAATATCACAAAGACTGTATTTGTGATATTATGCTGTTTAGCCACTTCCTAGGTGCACTGCTAATTGTAGTGAACCAGCTTGGAACCCACAATAATCCTTTTGATGATTCATCTGATATTTTATTGTTGTATTGTGGTGTCTAACACTATCCCTGCTTCTGCTGCATATCCTCTTCCTATACTGGCTACAGGCAGAGTGAAAATGGTTGCTGTGATCATGCCTTTTATAGGGAGGAGGAGTGGACTGGATGGTGATCCAGTTTGATTGGCCATCCTGTCCCATGTGAGTTAAGGGGGAAGGGTCAAAAAATGGCTCCATTGGAAAGAAAAGGAAAGGGAAGCTGCGAATGGCCTGTATAGTTTGAGTTAAATGCGAAGAGGCGAACAGCGACTGCTCACAGGGATCTAGGTGCATCTTAACCACTTCACCACTGAGGGGTTTTACCCCCTGAGCACCAGAGCAATTTTCACCTTTCAGCGCTCCTTCCATTCATTCGTCTATAACTTTATCATTACTTATCGCAATGAAATGAACTATATCTTGTTTTTTCCGCCACCAATTAGGCTTTCTTTAGGTGGGACATTATGTCAAGAATTATTTTCTTTCTAAATGTGTTTTAATGGGAAAATAGGAAAAATGTGGGGAAAAAAATAATTATTTTTCAGTTTTCGGCCATTATAGTTTTTAAATAATGCATGCTACTGTAATTAAAACCCATGAAATTTATTTGCCCTTTTGTCCCGGTTATAAAACCATTTAAATTATGTCCCTATCACAATGTTTGGCGCCAATATTTTATTTGGAAATAAAGGTGCATTTTTTTCAGTTTAGCGTCCATCCCTAATTACAAGCCCATAGTTTATAAAGTAACAGTGTTATACCCTCTTGACATAAATATTTAAAAAGTTCAGTCCCTAAGGTAACTATTTATGTATTTTTTTTAATTGTAAATTTTTGAATTTTTTTTTTAATTACAAAAAAAAAAATGGGGAGTGTGGGAGGTAATGAGTTAATTTTTTGTGTAAAAATCATTTATTTGTATGTGAAAAATTGTGTAGGGTGTAGTTTACTATTTGGCCACAAGATGGCCACAGTAACTTTTTGTTTTAATGCGACCTCCAAGCTTCCTTCCGGAAGCTTGGAGGAAGTATAAGGAGGCTGGAACGTGAGTTTTTTCTCACAATGATCGCGCTGCCCATAGGAGAGCAGCGGATCATTGTGGGGCTTAGATCAACGAACGGGAATGGATTTTCCCGTTCATTGATCTCCGGGCGAGCGGGCGGCGGCGTGTTTACTAGCGGCGGGCGGCGTGTTTACGAGCGGGAGCGCGGACAGCGTCGGGAACGCGGAAAGTACGGACTTCTCCGTCCCTGGGGGTTAAAGGATGGAAAAAGGGACGGAGAAATTCGTACGGGCGGGGGTAAGGTGGTTAAAGTCCAGAGCATCTTGTAGTCTGAAAAATACTGAACCTGTGTGGAGGCATCATGCCACAAACTTTGTTTTTATTCTACTATGACAACTGGTTTGACAGATCCTATTTGCTTGTTTCTTGTACTGTGCATTTATTGCACTGTCCTCCAACTGCACACATCTCTCCCTAGTTTTCAATCAATTGAGCAAAGTGAATTCATAATAACATTATTAGAATAGATAACCTACCCTCTAAACAATAACATAAACGTAATGTAATATTGATTTTGCTGCCTGCAGAGATTTGACGGCCAATTGTCATCCTGTCCTTTTCTTTTACCAGCAGCTATGTGCCTGCTGTCTACAGGTTCAAATTTGCAGCTCTAGCTGCTGAGTTTGTGCTGCTCGATATAGTACAAAGCTATGCTAATATCACTGATGTACCACTACCATATGCAGCTTCTCCACATTCCAGCTGGCATCAGTTAGGTAAAGAATTGAGGTGTCTGATCATATTTCATTAATATGGTTAATGTAAATATTTGAGTTGACTTTTTTGTATTGAATTTAATGCCTAACCTATATAAAACTCTACAGTTTTTAGCATGTGTACAGCAGACCCCAATCCTCCAAATGCATTGGTGAGAGATCCAGACTGGTAGATCATCCTATGTACTCCAATCATCATGCATCGTGCCTCTGCCCCCTCTCTATAGCCACAGAACGCATTGCTAGCCTGTTGGCTAATGGCACATCTTTACAGAACTCAATCCTGAACCATTGAGTCCTGATCCCTGGGGTGACAGTAATTGTGCATGTGTACACACCTTAAAGCAAACCAGAATATGCGAGCTGGAATGGTGGAGGGGAACGGGGTAAGCCTCTAAATTATCCAGATACTTCCCTTAAATTAGGTAAGCACCCATTTGAGGCACTTTGGTTGCCTTCAGGTACACTTTAAGTTCTGTGTGCGATCTATCCTCTCCCTTTCTGTGTTCAGATTAGAGATGGCCCGAACCTCCGCAAACGTTTGCTAACAAGCAAACTTCCGAAACTTTGAAAACTAGAAACATTTATGCTGGCCACAAGTGATGGAAAAGATGTTTCAAGGGGTCTAACATCTGAGTTTTTCATGGATGAGTGGGATACATGCCAAAAGTCCCGGGGAAAAATCTGGATTTTATGCAAAGCATGCTAAATTGGAGGCCTAAAGTGCTTTAAAACATCTTGCATTCGTATACATCAATCAGGGAGTGTAATTAGGGTACTGCTTCACACTGACAGTCCAAACTCACCATGTAACGCACCGCAAACAGCTGTTTGTGTTGTAAAGGCCATGCTGGACTGGTGTGCACCATGGCCAGAGTGCAGGCGATGGCGGTTTTCAAGCCCATATGGTCGGGCTGAGGTAGGTGAATGACAGAACAACAGTGACTAAGTGTCCAGCTGATCGAATTTTGTCTGTCCACAATGAAGCAACGACCTTATTATCTATCTTCTTGGGTCAGGTGTGCCCCCCAACCCCAACACACTCATATAACCGGTGGTCATTGCTTCATTGTGATACGCAAGCCCCTTAACCGTGACAAGGTAATGATCATGAAGGGGAATTGACACATGTACATGCCTTTTGTTTTGTTATTGCAGCTGCAGTGCAGCCCGAAAAATTAGGCAGGCATGTAAACGCACCAGAAAAATTATTATAGCAGCTAGCTATATTATTATGCTAGCAGCGGCCATAAAAATGCAGGAATCTGCCTGGAGTCCTGGACCCTGTTGGTGGTCGCAGAGAAGGCAGTCAAGCGGCCTGCAGGAAGAGATGCTGTGTGGGGACCGACTTAGTCATGGGGCAGGCAGCCACACGGCGTGCAGGCAGAGATGCTGTGTGCCGGGACTGATTTAGTCTTCGGGCGGGCAGTAGCCCTCCGGGATCCATGCTTCATTCATTTTGATAAAGGTGAGGTACTGAACACTTTTTTGACTTAGGTGACTTCTCTTCTCAGTGACAATGCCTCCAGCTGCGCTTGAGGCAGGGCAAGACAGATGTTGGATGGCAAATTGGGACAGCTCTGGCCACAGGTCAAGCCTGCGCACCCAGTAGTCCAAGGGTTCAATGTGCTGCTCACAGTGTCTACATCCACACTGAAGGCCAGGTAGTCGGCTACCTGCCAGTCGAGGCATTGGTGGAGGGTGGATCCGGAAGCACTAAGGCGAGGCGTTGGACTAAAGAGTGTCCGCATGTCCGATATCACCATGAGATCGCTGGAGCATCCTGTCTTTGCCTGCGTGGACATGGGAGAAGGATTACTGGCAGTGGTACCTTTATTCTGTTGTGCTGTGACATCACCCTTAAATGAATTTTAAAGCATAGTTGCCAGCTTGTTCTGAAAGTGCTGCATCCTTTCTGCCTTCTGGTGAATTGGAAACATCTCCACCATTGTGTGCCTACACCGAGGGTCTTTTAGTGTGGCCACCCAGTACAGCTCATTCCTCTTGAGTTTTTTTTATACGGGGGTCCCTCAACAGGCTGGACAGCATGAAAAACACCATCTGCACAAAGTTGGATGCAGACGTACTACCCATCTCCTCTTGCTCTTCCTCAGTGATGTCAGCTAATTTCTCCTCCTCCCCCCAGCCACAAACAATACCACGGGAAAGTTGAGCAGCAAAGCCCCCTGCAACACCTGTGGCAGTTGTTCTTCTGCCTTCTCCTCTTCCTCCAAAACAGCACCTTCCTCATCATCTGACTCCTCTTCCCAACACCACTCTTCCTCCTCCTCCCCCTCTCTGCTGCCACAGGTGTTCAGGAAACATCTGCTTCTGCTGAGAATTGATCCCACAACTCTTCCTCCTGTTCCTGTTCACGCTCCTCCACAGCATGATCCACCACTCTATGCACGGCACGCTCCAGGACGAAAGCATACGGGATCAAGTCGCTGATGGCGCCTTCACTGCGACTCACCAGGTTTGTTACCTCCTCAAATGGCTGCATGAGCCTGCAGGCATTTCACATGAGTGTCCAGTACTTCGGCCAGAACATCCCCATCTCCCCAGACTGTGTCCTTTGACTGTAGTTGTAGAGATACTGTTTTACGGCTTTCTCCTGTTGTAGCAGGTGGTTGAACATCAGGACGGTCGAATTCCAGTGAGTCAGGCTATCACAAATCAAGCATCTCAATGGCAAGTTATTTCTCCGCTGAATATTGGCAAAGCGTGCCATGGCCGTATAAGACCGCCTGAAATGCCCACACACCTTCCTGGACTGCTTT
This sequence comes from Hyperolius riggenbachi, assembly GCF_040937935.1. Taxonomy (NCBI): domain Eukaryota; kingdom Metazoa; phylum Chordata; class Amphibia; order Anura; family Hyperoliidae; genus Hyperolius; species Hyperolius riggenbachi. The sequence goes on from NC_090651.1 coordinate 106,854,166, forward strand.
AGGATGTCCTGTAAGCCTGGGTACTTAGACACAAATCTCTGAATTACGCCATGCAGGGTACATGTGTCAACTTTCCCAAATTCAAAGCCGAAATGAGATTGCTGCCATTGTCTCACACCACATTGCCGATCTCCAGTTGGTGCAGGGTCAGCCACTGATCCACTTGTTTGTTCAGAGCAGCCAGGAGAGCTGCTCCAGTGTGACTCTCCACTTTGAGGCAAGACATGTCTAAGATGGCATGACACCGTCGTACCTGGCATGCAGAATAGGCCCTGGGGAGCTGGGTCTGTGCAGCTGGAGAGGAGACTGCAGCACCAGTAGAGTTGAACTGCCACTCAGGCAAAGAGGAGGAGGATGACAGCGAAGAGGATGTAGCAGGAGGAGAGGAGGTGGCAGCAGGCCTGCCTGCAAGCCGTGGAGGGGTCTGCTGCACAGCCACGTACTCCCTGCATGCCAGCGGTCACCAGGTTGACCCAATGGGCTGTGTAAGTCATTTACCTGCCCTGACCTTGCTTGGCAGACCAGGCATCCGTGGTTAGATGGACCCTTGACCCAATGCTGTGGGCTTGAGATGACACCACTTGCCTCTCAACTTTATGGTACAGTTTGGGTATCGCCTTTTTGGAGAAATAATTGCGGCCTGGTATCTTCCACTGCGGTGTCCCAATGGCCACACATTTTTGGAAGGTCTCAGAGTCCACCAGCTGGTATGGTAACAGCTGGCAGCCTAACAGTTCCGCCAAGCCAGCTGTCAGACGCCAGGCAAGGGGGTGACTGGCAGACATTGGCTTCTTCCGCTTAAAGATTGCCCTCACGGACACCTGACTGCTGCTGTGGACAGAGAAGCAGGAACCGCTCAAGGTGAGAGGCGGGGTGGAGGAGGGTGGCTGTGGTTGTGAAGGTGCAAGGGAGAAAGTGGCTGAAGATGATGCACCTAAAGGAGGAAGAGGAGAAGGAGAGTGGTTTTTCTTTTGTGTGCTGCTTTTGCTCAGGTGCTCTTCTCATTGCAGTTTGTGCCTTTTCTGCATGTGCCTTCGTAAGGCAGTTGCCCCTATGTAGGTGTTGGCCTTTCCACGGCTCAATTTTTGGTGGCAGAGAGTACAGATGGCATTGCTCTGATCTGTGGCATACACACAAAAAAAATTCCACACTGCTGAGCCACCCTGGGGTGTGGGCACTATGGTGGCGTCAGCAGCTGACGTTGAAGGGCATGTTGGCTGGCTGTACATAGGTACCGATACACGGTGCCGGACACTGCCACCAGCTGTTTCTAATGACGAGCTCCCCCTGCTGCTTTCAAGAACTTGTCTCCTCCTACTCCTCTCTGGCTCCCCCTCTGAACATGATCACTTGTCCTTGTGGCCTTAAGTATATTGGCAAAACCAAAAGAATCTTGAAGGAGTGCATAGGTGAACATGTCACTAACATAAATGTGGCTGATGAAAAAAGCCTGCCAGGGGCACATTTTGCTCTTTTTCATAACAGGGACCCAGACTGCCTCAATTTCAAAGGGATCATAAAACCTAAGAGAAGCAACAGAGGAGGTGACCATGAAAAATTACTTTACCAGATAGAGAACAGGTGGATCTATAATTTGGGGATATTGGTGCCAAATGTCCTTAAAGAGAACCTGTACTGAGTAAAAATATTTAAAATAAACACATGAGGTAACTTCAAATGAACATTACATAGTTACCTTGCCATCAGTTCCTCTCAGAAGCTCACCATTTTCTTCTGACAATAATCCATTCCAGTTCTGAAAATATTTTGTCAGATCTGAAATATATCCGTTGCGGTCAATAAAATATCAGTTGCTGTCAGTCAGTGGTGCTCGGATACCCCATTTTATTATTCGAGTTAGGTCGAATTCGAATAGTAAATTATTCGAGTTAGGTCGAATATTCGAGTCACATATTTTTTACTATTCGATTCGACCTCGGTATTCGAGCTCACTATTCGAGCTCATTATTCGAGCTGACTATTCGAATTGGCCTCAAATAGCTTCCAACACTTGTTTTGGGGGTGAATGATGCAAGAAACATTTCTTCTTCTTCTTCTCCTCCTCCCTGGTACCTAGCGGTGGTACCAGGGCGTAAATGCACAGCATGAGGTTCCAGACAGCGGTCGTGAAGCCCACATCATGTCCAATACACAACTGGTACATCACAGTTTTCAACCCGGACACCTCTAAAAATAATATCACAAAGTATTAAAAAGTATATATATATTTTTTTTAAAGAAACGCAGCTATTTTTGAGCGTAATAGCTGGTGGCGCATGGTGGAAGCGCCATTGTATGTGCTCCATGGCAGTGGAAACACACAGACAGCAGGAGGTAAATTCAGCAGCAGGAGGAGGAGGAGGATGAGTGTGTGGCAGCAGGCAGTCAATGAGGCAGGAAGCGTGACATAATAGCCCTGGTACCTAGCGGTGATACCAGGGCTGTAAATAAACACAACAGGAGGTCCCAGACAGCGGTCGTGCAGCCCACACCGTGTCCAATACACAACTGGGACAACACAGTTTTCAACCCGGGCACCTCAGAAAAATTAAACCTTTTTTTTATTTTTTTTACAGGTAAATCTACAACAGGCAGGCAGCTATTGTTGAACGTAATAGCTGGTGGCAGAGTGGCAGCAGAAGGTAATTCTGTGTACCCTGGCAGTGGGAAACACAGACAGACAGCAGAAGGGCAGTACACAGCAGCCCACTATAGGTGTAAAATGTGTGGCTGCAGGCAACGTAATAGTCAGGCTGGCTTAGTGAGCAGGAGCCAGGAGGTGGTAAAGGGTGGTAAGGCATATTAACAATGGTTCCGGCAGCCATTTCATGTCCCCCTCTCGCCGACAACAGGGGCCAGGAACTCGCCTTCCACCCATGCCTGGTTCATCTTAAGAAACGTCAATCTGTCCACAGACTTGTGAGACAGACGTGAGTGTTTCTCGGTGACCACGCCACCAGCTGCACTGAAGCAGCGCTCAGACAGCACGCTGGAAGGGGGACAGGACAGTACTTTCAGGGCGTACTGCGCCAGCTCGCTCCAGATCTCCAGGCGCTTGACCCAATACTCCATGGGATCAACAGGGGCATCGCTGTCAAGCCCGCTGTAGGACCTCATGTAGTCAGCCACCATGCGGGTCAGGCGCTGGCTGTGACTGGAGGAGGATGGATGCTGCTGCATGCACCTCCTCTCTAGTCACTGCTGGAGCCTCTACAGTCCTGTAGAGCTCGTTGCTGAGAGACAGCAGGTCTGTGGTGTGCTTGCTGCTGGATGCAGGCACCTGCTGCTGCCTCTGTGCTGGCTGGACATTGGGGTTGGAAGGCTGGGGGAAGGCTTCCTCCAAGCGCTCAACAAGGGCCTGCTGCAAGCTCCTTATTTGTTGCGCTGGGTCTCCTCCTGCAGGAGGCAGGAACTGGCTCAACTTCCCCTTGAGGCGTGGGTCCAACATCATGCTGATCCAGATGTCCTCCCTCTGCTTCATCTGGATCACCCTGGGGTCCCTTCGCAGGCACGTCAGCATGTGCGCTGCCATTGGGAAGAGGCGGGCCACGTGTGCTGGCACATCGACGGCAGTGCTGTCCTCATCCTCCTCCTCTGCCTCCTCAGCCTCATCCTCTCTCCACCCTCGCACCAACTCAGCTGCGCTGTGCTGATCACCCTCATCAGCAGCAAGGTCAGGGACCTCCACCAAGTCCTCCTCCTCCTCCTCCCCCTCAGAGGTGGACTGTGCAGCTGCATGCCGCTCCTGCTGGGCCAAGGCTGCCGCTCCCTGTTCCAGCAAAGCATCGAGGGCCCTGTTCAGCAGACAAACCAGGGGCACCCACTCGCACACCATAGCATGGTCCCTGCTCACCATGTTGGTGGCCTGCAGAAAGGGAGCCAGCACTAAGCACACCTGCTGCATGTGCCCCCAGTCGTCATCGGGGACGATGGACGGGATGTTGCTGGTCTTGTCCCTTTTCTGAGCGGCGGACACAGTGGCCAGTGCAAGGTACTGGTTGACAGCGTGCTTCTGTTCAACGAGATGCTCCAACATCGCCAGGGTGGAGTTCCAGCGAGTTGGAACGTCAATGATCAGCCGATGGCGTGGCAGCTCCAGCTCCTTTTGCACGTCTTCCAGGCTCGCAGAGGCTCTAGGCGAGCGCCGGAAGTGATGCACAACATTCCTTGCCGTTTCCAGCAGTTCGTCCATCCCCTGGTAGGTGCGCAAGAACTTCTGCACCACCAGGTTCAGCACGTGAGCAAGACAGGGGATGTGGGTCAGGTTTCCCCTGCCGATTGCAGCAACCAGATTGGCCCCATTGTCGGCCACCACCTCTCCGATTCTGAGGCCTCTGGGGGTCAGCCAACTCCTCTCCTGCTCCTGGAGTTTGGCCAACACATGGGTTGCCGTCAGTTTGGTCTTCCCAAGGCTGACCAACTGCAGCAGCGCTTGGCAGTGGCGTGGCTTCACGCTGTTGCTGAGGCGGGGGGTTTGGCCAGGTGTGCCGGAGGATGGCAGAGGATCGGAGGAACCTGCTGCAGTTCCCCTGACCCTGCGGGGTGGCACCACCCACTGTGTTGCTGCTGCTGCTGTGCCCACTGCTGCTCTCCCATCCTCACCCCCTTCCACCAAGCTGACCCAGTGGACAGTGAAGGACATGCAGCGCCTGTCCCGAAGCGGCTGCTCCAGGAGTCCATGGTGACGTGGACCCTTTCACCAACCGCGTGCTCCAGTCCTCGCTCCACATTGGCCATCACAAAGCGGTGCAGTGCAGGAATGACCTGGCGGGCGAAGAAGTGTCTGCTGGGGAGCTGCCAGTCTGGGGCTGCACAAGCAAGCAGCGCACGCATGTCGCTCCCCTCCTGCACGAGCGTGTACGGCAGGAGTTCGGAGCACATGGCCCGTGCCAGCAAGCCGTTCAGCTGCCGCACGCGACGGCTGCTGGGAGGCAGAGCCCTAATCACCCCCTGGAAGGACTCGCTCAAAAGGCTCTGGCGTCGCCTTTTGCTAGCACGGGAATCAGCGGAGACAGCAGAGGAGGCCACTGAGGACTGGCTGCCAGAACAGGCCTCAGTGTCGGCGGCAGGAGTTGCAGAGGGGGGAGGAGCAGTGCGTTTCCGCACTCCTGCTGGTGGTGCTGGAGGAGCAGGAGGGCGGGTGGCTGCTGTTGCTGCTGCTGTTGCTGCTGAAGGCTGTGCAGTGGTGGGTGTGGTGCCACTGCCAGCGCCAGATGCCTTCAGCCTCTTGAACTCCTCATGCTGGTGGTAATGTTTAGCAGCAAGATGGTTCAGAAGAGAGGTGGTGCTGTACTTTAAGGGGTCTGCACCTCTGCTCAGCTTCCGCTGACAGTGGTTGCAAGTGGCGTACTTGCTGTCAACTGTGGGCATGGTGAAAAATTGCCAGATTGGTGACGTGAAAGCCCCCCTACGGACTGGAGCCGCTGCTGCCTGTCTCCCTGTGGTGGTTGGGGGGGGGGGCTTGGGTGCGGCTGGTGGTGGTACTGGCAGATGCTGCTGCTGCTGAGCCTGAGACACCAGCAGGCTGTGGGACCTGCCTACTGCTGCCAATGCTTGCAATGATGCGCCTCCTTGCAAGGCCCACAAGCGCATCCTCCTCCTCCTCCTCAGAGCTGCTGATGATGACCTCCCCAGGAGCTGGTGGCACCCAGTCTTTGTCCGTCACCCTGTCATCATCATCATCCTCCCCCTCCTGAAACATGTCCTGCTGGGATGATGACCCCCCAAACTCCTCTCCTGATGCATGGATGGGCTGCTTGACTGTCGCCACAGTCTTGCTGTCCAATCCCTCCTCCCCCAAAGTGCCCATCAGCATCTCTTCCTCAAAATCGCCAACAACAGCAGACAATTCACTCATGATGCCTGGGGTCAAAATACTGCTGAATGACAGGTCGCCAACTTGTGACGGTGAACTGGCCTCCTCCCCAGGCCTTGCTGGGCGGCTGCTGCGAACAGGGGTGGTGGTGGTGGTGAGGGTGGAGGCCTCGGATGCAGAGCTGATGGCGGGCTGCTCATCCTCCGTCATCAGTTGCACCACAGTGGCTGCATCCTTTTCCTCAATGGGATGTTTCCGACCCGGCTGGAGGAAAATAGGAGCAGGTACTACACGCTGCTGCTGTGTCTCTGCAGCGTAAGTTGCAGATGGTCCTGCTGGGCGCCCAAGGCGTCCACGGCCAGTGGCTATAGGCGGAATGTTAGCCACTGACGCAGCTGCTGCTGCTGCGGAACTGTGCATGGTGGCGCGGCTTGCCACAATGCTGCTCCCTCTCCTCCTGATTCCCTTGCTGCCCTTCCCCTTGCCCAAACCGCGCTGGCTGCCACTTCCAGACATCTTAGATGTTTTTAGCATAAACAAAAAAGTTTTTTAAAAGGGCGGGTGAAAAAGTGGGGTACTTTAATGGAGTGGGTTGGTGGGTGAGGTGACACTAATCACTAAGTGATTAGATCGCTAAGTGATTACTAGTACAGTACAAATACAAAATACAATAATCAGTAATCAGTGAGTGTGAACAGTGAACAGTGAGTGTGTCCCCTAGTACACTAGTACAACTAGAAAATACAATAATCAATCAGTAGTAATCAGATTCAGTAGAAGCCGGAAATAGAGTGTGTGTACTGTACACTACAGACAGTGCACGCACACACACACGCAGGAGCCATGAACAGTGACAGTGAGTGTGCCTAGTACAGTACAACTACAAAATACAATAATCAGTAGTAAAGGACAGGACAGGGTAGAATACACAGCACAAACACAGGTATAGATGAGAAATAAACAGAGGACAGGAGGACAGCTGCCCACACAGGCAAGACCCTGAGGCCTAAAGCTGTAAGCTTGCCTGCAGCAGCAGCTGTCTCTATGTAACACACAAGCTACTAACTAAAATACAATCTCTATCTAGCTAACAACAATATAGGTGTGTATAGCAGGTGTATGTGAGCAAAAACGCTAGGTGATTGACCACAATAGAGCACTTGCTAAGCCAAAGCACAAAGGAGCAGATCTCTCTCTGTACAAGTCTCAAGCAAGGATGGAAAAATATAACATGGCAGCCGCTATTTATAGGGTAGGGGCTGGCCAGGGTCCCCCTCTGTGATTGGCTGCCGTCAGAGGGCCTGGGAGCCCTCTGATTGGTTCTAAGGACATCAATCTGGGCTATGACGCTATTCGAGCTCGGTATTCAAGCTCGAATACCGCTGTTTGCTCGAATAGCTCGAATAGTGAATGGGCTATTCGAGTTCACTCGAATAGCCCATTCGAATAGCTGCAGCTATTCGAGCTCGAATACCGAGCTCGAATAGCTGAAACATAGCTTGAATATTCGAGCTACTCGAATATTCGAGCTCTGCTGAGCAAGCCTGCTGTCAGTTATAGCTGAGAGGAAAACTGATGTACCAGGTAATGTCTAAGTTTCTCTATGGCTCAAGTGGGCGATGTTACAGTTTAACTGTGTGCTGACTAGAAAGCTGTTATGGGTAATGGCCATTTTCAAAATGGAGGACGGAAAATTCCCTTGATCACAGTGAACAAATAGGACGCGGGACGGGAGAAAGACACTGAGGAGTAGACTACATGGAAGGTAAGTATGACTTGTGTATGCTTATTTTGACTTTTAAATTTCAGTTCAGGTTTTCTTTAATACAGAATTAAATTTGATTCATCATTTGAAGGAATATTAGTGGGGGACATTGTTCTGGCATCTTGCTGATCGTTTGTATTACTGGTATATGGTGGTGCCACTATGAGCTATAATCAAAAGGACTGGGCGATTGTATGTCTGAGTATGGAGCGATTGTAAGAATCTTTGCAAAAAAGTTGTTAAAGAGATATAGAGGTAAAGCTCCTTACACATGTTGCCTGAAAGACTTCAGTCACTATCACTGTCATCAATTATTAGAGGTACCTATGTCATTCTTTATCTCTTTCATTCTCTTTTGAGAAAGGTCTGTCCCTGTCTGTGGGATATGTGAGATTCTGTCTGTGAGATATATGAGATTCTGGACAGAATAATATATAACAAATTAAAGTTTGTATGCACAGAGTTCATAAGCAGAATAGTGACATGCACAAGGATTAAGTTGCTGGAGAATGTAAAACTTGTACCGCTGACTACAGCGTTTTCTGTGGACTCTGAGTCTATTGAAAGAGTTAAACTGGTTTCTGTGGATCTGGAACGCAAGTTGTTCCCCTTAAGGGAACCCAGAGCAAGGGAGCTGGCTTGAAAGGGAGAGAAGCCCATCCTGGCGAGTCATCACAGCACCAATACACTGATGAAGCCTACGTCATAGTAGGCGTAACGCGTATGTGGGTGGGACTCTAGGACGCTGGGCTGGAGGAACTGCCTAGAGTGGCGCACATAGTTACATAGTTATTGGGGTTGAGAAAAGACATACATCCATCGAGTTCAACCATGGAGGACCCTCACGCTGATCGGGCCAGCCAGGGTGAATCTCACCACGCGCAGGTACCTGTGATCCGCGGGACGCCATGGAGGCTAAACAGCCGATCGAGAGAACCGCGCAGAAGGAAAGGTAATCTATTGCCCAAAAGGCTGAAGGAGGCGAATGCCATGGATGCTATCAAGGTGTCCCAGCATAGTTGTGAAGCTGCTGGTTGGTGGATTTGCCTATCTTGGAGGCTGCTGAGAGGCATACTGTTTGCAATGCATTACAAAGGGACTGTGGACTGTCCTGGAAGCATTGTTTCTGTGCATACTAATACAAGACTGTCCCCAATTGAATCAGGACTTGCTTTAGCAGTTGCCACAGATTTTTGGAGCATCACATAAACAGGCAGCTAAGGGATCAGCCGATACAGATCTGCTGTGAGTGTGGTTTGAGAGTGATTGTGTGCACTAGGAGTACTCCTATGTTGAATTTGCCCACGTCCTATGTTTTTAGGGGTTTGGGAGTATTTAATGGGTTGGCTGCTATTTAGTTTTCTACAATAAAGATGTAACGATTGTGGAACTTTCCCCGTGATCAGCGCACAGCGCGTGCGCTGACACGGCGGAGATCCTCCACAAGCGTATAATTTGCAGGAACCAAGCAAAAGGTGCTACGCACCTGTAGAGGGAAATTCCTGTCGGCAGATGGCGCTGGGGAGTGCAGAGGAACCAATCCTCTGCACCTCCACAAGTGCCAGACAGGAATTGTACGAAGCGCAGAACGCAATCGCAAGAGAGGCGATTGCGAATGAGATTGAGCAAAAGGGATAGGTTGTATGTGTGTGCGCCAATCCAGTCGCCACTCCGCGACCGCGCACACACAACAGCAGAAACGAAATAGGAACGCGATCGCGAGAGGTGCGATCGCGAGACGTGACACAAGGCAGAACAGAAGAGAATACGAGGGTAGCAAAGGCACAGCAAATACAATAAGGAGATACGGAAAATAACAACCGCTAGCTAACCGCGAACACCGCACTCATTCGCAACAGTGCACGCGGTTATGCGCGGTCTCCACGTGATAAGCACAATAGAGACAAGCACGCCTAACTAACCATCAACAGACAAACACGAAACAAAGAACGTGAACGCTTGCTTAACGGTTACCTCATCGAGCCTACAGCAAGCGCCCGTATCAGACAAGACAGACAAACGAGAAACAGGAACTAGGCAGAAAGGATCCACCGCTCTTCCGCCAGAGCAAGTGTGATCCAAGCAGGAACACAGATCAGAAAGATCCACAGCCGCTAATGCTAGCGGCTAGTGCGATCTAAACAAGACAGATCAGATGAGGTAGCTGGTAGCAACCGCTGCTCCAGCTTACACTCCAGGAACTAGATCAGAAGGATCCACAGCCGCTACCGCTAGAGGCTAGTGCGATCCAAACAAGACAGAGCGATTCGCTATCAACCGCCGCTGGTGACAGCGCAATCGCGACAGACAAGACAGGACAGAATAGGCAGTACAAATTATACACAAACTGACTGCACTAACTAGGAATGCAAGGAGCACTCCCCAAGAATTAACTATACTAAGATAGCAGTGGCTGACACTCCAGGTGAGTCCAGCAGGAACAAACCTCTATGAGCAGCGAAGCATTGTGGGACACACATACTACTTATAGTACACGCCTCCAATGAATGTGGCCAGGCAATTTGCATGACAACGTATGCAAATTCCTCAGCAAGCACAAGCTGCAAAACTGACAGAAGGTCTACTTTCAAGAGTCCTGCAGCACGCAGACCTGAATAATGATCAAAAGGCTGCCTGCCTGCGCAGGCAGCTGAGCGGATCGTTACAGTACCCCCCCCCCCCCCTCTAGGGACGAATTCCAGACGTCTTTCAAAACTGGCGTTACCAAAAAACTCTAACTGAAGACTCATGAAGGTCGGGGCAGCCCGACAAGGTCCAATTCCAGAGTCAGTCCACCCGAAACCGACCTCATCGGAAACAGAAGCCACCGAAACATGCCCATCAGTACTACCAGTCTTAGCGTAACACCCATCAAGACTGTGGATACCAGAGAAAAAGCCATCGACACCCTCCAGACAATACCCACCACCTTCCAAGGAGCGTCCGAAAATACCAAACCTGCCACAATACCTGTTCGAAGTGTCCCTTACAACACAAAAGCCACCATTGATCTTATCCAGGGGACCAAGCAAAATCTCTCCCGGAATCTCCCAGAACCTTTTGAAGCTCCACAGAGATCCCAAGAGGGCAGAACAATCACCAGGCTCACATGGAGAATTACCAAGAACCCCCATGGAACCAATGACAATTCCGGATTCAGAATTACGAGGACACCCATCAAGATCAAGACTTTCAGGGACCACTTCTGGGCATGCAAGCAGGCAGGCTAAATCAGAGCATGTCTCCACCGAGGAAGCATCTGAGTACGCTGGTAACCGAGGCACACTTGGGCTTTCTGGGTCACAGAGCACACTGGGGTACACCAGCACAGGAGAAACCTCAGTACATGTCGGGGAACTGCCAGCCTCAGAGTCCGGCACGACAAGACCAAAACCAGTACCGGACAGAGAATCATCATGAGTGGAGGTCACAGGCACTGGACTTTCACAAGAAGACTCGGATACAAATTCAGAAATTTCTGTGACAATAATATCATCATTGACTACATATGAGTGAAGCTCCATCAGAGCTGAAAAGGTAGCCAGCAAGGCAGCAATGCCTACGGAACAGGGTAACACCTCAGAAGGACTTGGGGGGCAGGAGACATCTCCTACAAGTTCTGCACCCTTTGGGAGGAACTCGGAGACCTCCAGAACATCAAACAAGACCTCAGGAACATCTTTTTTCAAGTTTTCTCGGAAGGATTCTGAACTATCCATGTTACAGGGCAAAACTGGAACTTTATTTTGTGGACAGGGCAGATGTCCCAGGAATGATTCCACCATAACCTGAGACTGGATCTCATCATCATGAGGGGAATGTACAGGTATATTTACTGGAACACACACTGACTCCCTAACTTCATTCTCACTGTACCCAGAATTCTGTGTGGCAGTCAAACTAGCTTGTAACTCCAAAACTGCAGAAAAACAGGTGAGTATAGTGGCAATACCTAGACGAGCCTCTAGGGACACTGCAGGAGACTCTAAACAAGGCCATCTTAACTCATCCAGAGTACAGGGTGCAGAATCAGCACTTTCCTCAGAACAAGAAAGGGACTCACAAATGTCAGTGTGATTGGACATCATATTGTTATTCATGGTACAGGGCAGGCTCAGAGAAACTTTCTCTGGACCCAGCAGAGATGTTTCAGAGTCAGATTCGCAAAACCGAAGCGCTGTCTCACTCTTAGATTCGGCTAACAATGTCAAATCCGAGGAGCCAGAACGCAAAACCTGCGAATCCAAGATCGCTTTAGGTTGTGAAACTGACGCTTCCATAGCGCAAATCTCCGCGATCTGCGGAGCAGACTGCAAGGCATCTAGGGTCGAAACACTGGAGCAATTGTCCCCAGGCAACGGGCCCTTACAGGTGTGAACAGGGTGAGACAGAGACTCATCTGCAGAAGAAATAGCGACATCAACAGAATAAACTTTATTAGGCATATTAATTTCACTTTTGATGCTGCATAGTTTAGGAATTTTTCCCATAGCAGGATCATAGATGGAAGATCTTAAAGATCTGTTCTTAGATGACAAGGGATCCCACATATCTTTGAGAAAACTGGCACATTCATGTTGATCACAATCTGCAGGAACATCTGAGAAACAGGCATTACATCGCATAGATTCAAACTTCACGCAATCAGGAGAGAATCTTTCCAGATTCGCACAGGAATCAACCACAGTAGTGCACCCATTCATGTCAGGTCGCACAATATCTAGACTCACATGCTTTACCCCAGAAAGGCAGGAACAATCATCCGATAACGATGTCTCTTTATTGAAGTCAATTGATTGGTGTGTGTGCAATTCATCCAAAATCGTCTGCCACACATAAGTCACCGGATTCACAAAACATTCATCACACTCATCAGAGTCAATCAAAGTGTACACCGAATCAAGACAAGCATAAAGAATCTCTGCGCTTTTTGCGATGTAAAAATCGCAAAACGCCTTCCAATCAATCTCGAACTCCTCAATTAATGCTCCAATATCCCATGGAGCAAATGGGGGTTCAAACAACTCGGTTTCCAAGAAACCCTCATAAGGGTTGGGGTCAGGAACATGCAAAGACTTTCTCACTCCTTTAATATAGAAAATAATTCTGCCTATCAAAGGATCCACAAATGCCCTTTCTTGGGGTAATGAAACCTGAGACTGAGAAATTTCAGACTTTACAGAAACAATTTTTTTATTTGTAGTTGCTATGGGCAACGGATTTTTCAGCTGAGAAGTCTTCCTTTTTTTCCTGCTTTTAGTCCTTGCTGCTTTAGGTGGCTGCTGTTTAGACACAGGGGAATAGTTACTGCATTCATTTTCAAACTGAATGGTTTTGCATGAAGTAGGTAGAGCAGCTGACTCATTAGCAACTACACACTCATACAGGGCAGGTGGCAAGCAAGGCAACTCAAACCAGTAGGAGAATGTAAATGTAAGAAACTGATATAGATTATCATTCCAAGAATTGTCTTGCAAGATTTCATGAGCCCATACAAACAGATCGTCTTTCAAAAGCACATAAGCTAATTGGAGAGCAGACGTGGACGGATCAGTAATTTGAAAAGTAGGATTCAGACAAAATTTTACGCATTCAGAGAGAAAATCTTCTTTCGTCTCTGAATTTAATATTTTGAAACTCTTAAAGACACAGGAACCATACTCAGCAAAATCGTACAAATCAGAAATTCCCTCTACACTGGGGTTTTGGGTTGGGCTGCTCATAATGTAACGATTGTGGAACTTTCCCCGTGATCAGCGCACAACGCGTGCGCTGACACGGCGGAGATCCTCCACAAGCGTATAATTTGCAGGAACCCAGCAAAAGGTGCTACGCACCTGTAGAGTGAAATTCCTGTCGGCAGATGGCGCTGGGGAGTGCAGAGGAACCAATCCTCTGCACCTCCACAAGTGCCAGACAGGAATTGTACGAAGCGCAGAACGCAATCGCAAGAGAGGCGATTGCGAATGAGATTGAGCAAAAGGGATAGGTTGTATGTGTGTGCGCCAATCCAGTCGCCACTCCGCGACCGCGCACACACAACAGCAGAAACGAAATAGGAACGCGATCGCGAGAGGTGCGATCGCGAGACGTGACACAAGGCAGAACAGAAGAGAATACGAGGGTAGCAAAGGCACAGCAAATACAATAAGGAGATACGGAAAATAACAACCGCTAGCTAACCGCGAACACCGCACTCATTCGCAACAGTGCACGCGGTTATGCGCGGTCTCCACGTGATAAGCACAATAGAGACAAGCACGCCTAACTAACCATCAACAGACAAACACGAAACAAAGAACGTGAACGCTTGCTTAACGGTTACCTCATCGAGCCTACAGCAAGCGCCCGTATCAGACAAGACAGACAAACGAGAAACAGGAACTAGGCAGAAAGGATCCACCGCTCTTCCGCCAGAGCAAGTGTGATCCAAGCAGGAACACAGATCAGAAAGAGCCACAGCCGCTAACGCTAGCGGCTAGTGCGATCTAAACAAGACAGATCAGATGAGGTAGCTGGTAGCAACCGCTGCTCCAGCTTACACTCCAGGAACTAGATCAGAAGGATCCACAGCTGCTACCGCTAGAGGCTAGTGCAATCCAAACAAGACAGAGCGATTCGCTATCAACCGCCGCTGGTGACAGCGCAATCGCGACAGACAAGACAGGACAGAATAGGCAGTACAAATTATACACAAACTGACTGCACTAACTAGGAATGCAAGGAGCACTCCCCAAGAATTAACTATACTAAGATAGCAGTGGCTGACACTCCAGGTGAGTCCAGCAGGAACAAACCTCTATGAGCAGCGAAGCATTGTGGGACACACATACTACTTATAGTACACGCCTCCAATGAATGTGGCCAGGCAATTTGCATGACAACGTATGCAAATTCCTCAGCAAGCACAAGCTGCAAAACTGACAGAAGGTCTACTTTCCAGAGTCCTGCAGCATGCAGACCTGAATAATGATCAAAAGGCTGCCTGCCTGCGCAGGCAGCTGAGCGGATCGTTACAAAAGATATTTTTGGCATACAGTTCATTGAGTGGCGGTTGTATTTTACATTTTTGCTAATTTAATTGGTTTCAACCAGCCTTCCTTTAGGTTTGATCCTGAGGTAAACTAAGCCTACTTAAGGGACCTGTGTACCAGTTTTTGTAATTTTTGGCCCCTCTGAACTGTCCCCTTGGTCATCGTGTCTCTTAGGATCCCACGTGGCATCCATGGCAGTATCATCATCATAATCATCCTCTAAAACTTCACTTGTATCAGACACCTCCAAAACTGCAGGTACTTCATCATCATCCTCATCACACCTTGCGTCCATAGTGTCGTCTAACTCAGTCATATGAGGTGGTGTAACTTGCTTAGCGCCTTCATCTTGTTGTAACAATAATGGCTGTGAATCAGTGATTTACCAACCAAATAACTCCTGCAAAGTGTCAAATGTAGCGGATGTGGTACTTGGAGTAGCGCTAGTGGATGCGGAAGATGAGGTGCTCTGTGTTAAATAGTCAACCACGTCCTGACAATCTTGAGAGTTGATGGGACGTGCCTTCTTCTGAGCACTGTACTTTGGTCTAGGGCCACATGAAATCACGTCAGCACGACCTCAAACAGACCTGCTGTGTGGCCTGCCTCTGGGTCTGCCTCTGCCTGTTGTTTTGTCAATATCGGGGGGGGGGGGGATGAAGTGAATGGTATGCACTGACTTGACTAATACAATGTGCAGTCACACAGGTGCAGTGAAAGGTAACAGTGACTGGTATTACAATACAATGTGCAGCTGTCACACAGGTGCAGTTAACAGGTATGCACGGACTGGTATACTAAACAGCGTGCAATCACACAGGTGCAGTAAACAGGTATGCAGGGATTGGTATTACAAATGTGCAGCTGTCACACACAGATACCGTGAACAGGTGCAATGACTGGTGGTATATTACACTGCTTGTGCTCATATAGGTGCACTGAACAGGTCACAGGTATGCACTGCAGTGATTTGAATTACAAATGTGCAGCTGTCACACACAGGTACTGTGAACAGGTGCAATGACTGGTGGTATATTACACTGCTTGCGCTCACGTAGGTGCATTGAACAGGTTACAGGTATGCACTGCAGTGACTGGAATTACAAATGTGCAGCTGTCACACACACACAGGTACCGTGAACAGGTGCAATGACTGGTGGTATATTACACTGCTTGCGCTCACGTAGATGAACTGAACAGGTTACAGGTATGCACTGCAGTGATTGGAATTACAAATGTGCAGCTGTCACTCACAGGTACCATGAACAGGTGCAATGACTGGTGGTATATTACATTGCTTGCGCTCACGTAGGTGCACTGAATAGGTTACAGGTATGCACTGCAGTGATTGGAATTAAAAATGTGCAGCTGTCACACACACACACAGGTACCGTGAACAGGTGCAATGACTGGTGGTATTAACAATGCGTGCGGTCACGTAGGTAGGTGCAGTGAACAGTTAAAAGGTGCAGTGATTGGGATTACAAATGTGCAGCTGCCTATCAGACACACAGGTAGTCACTGAATGTACTGGGCATTGGCAGTGGCACAGAAGGAATTACCACCAAGGGGCCAAAGGCCAGCTGCGACTGACTGGACTGTATATAATGCAAGTGGGCCACACACAAAAAAAATAGATCTCAAGAACAAGATTAGCTCTCAAAAGAGCTGTTGAGGGGTGTTTTTATTAGCAATAATAATCAACAAGGAGCAAGCTAACAAGCTTACAAGAGACTAACTAAACTTTCCCTATAGCTCTCTCTGCAGCAGCTCTCCCTTCTTTAATTACTGCAGACACACGAGTGAGTGAAAATCTTGATGCTGCCGGCCTTTTATAAGGTGGGGTGGGGCTCCAGGAGGGAGTGTAGCCCGATTGGCTACAATGTGCCTGATGACTGTGATATATAGGGTCAAGGTTGACCCCCAATGATGTATTATGGGGGCGAATCGAACTTCCAGAAAAGTTTGCGGTTCTTCGCGATCACGAACCCCAGAAGTTCGCCAGTTCCCGTTCGCCGGCGAACCGTCCGGGCCATCTAGTTCAGATATTTGACCATACCTGTTGTGCCTTCCCCCCCCCCCCCCTGAAATTAAAAAAAAAATATGTATATACTATTGCAAAAAGGGGTCTGTAGGTAGCTGTCAGAATGTGATGCAGCAGCTATAGTAGCAAAGGAAGCATGTGTAAACAGCATTAGAAATGGTAGATTATTCTCATAGCATTATACATGAATCCTGTCATGCCTTCCAAATTTTTAAGTTAAAAAAGCAGCACACCTTTAAAGTTCAGCCTGTCACACCACCAGTCACTCATTCCATAAAGTATTCATCATGAGCAACACAAAAAATATTTTCATAATCAAACCACACTCAACATTTGTCAATCAGTGGTGTTTGGATACCTCTTTTTGGTATCCGAGTGGGTTCGAATCCGGATAGCCCAAAATCCGAATAAGTCCGAATATTCGACTTCGAACGATTCGGAAATTCGAGTCGATCTGGGTATCCGAACCCATTATCCGGGAAAATGCGGTATTCAAACTGAAATCCGGAACTGGCCTTTAAATTGCTTCCAAAATGTCTTTTATAGTAAATGATGCATGAAGCATCATGTTTTTTTTTTTTAAGAAAAACAGCAATTGTTTATGTGGGGAGGTATACTAAAAAAAAAAAAGAAAGAAATGGCTGTAAATTAACACCAGGAGGTTGCAGACAGCAGTTGTGAAGCCCACATTGTGTCCAATACACAACTGGGACATCACCGTTTTCAGCCCAGGCATCTCAAATTAAAGTTTTGTTTTGTTTTTTTTCAACAAAATACAGCTATTGAAGTGGTATAATAGCTGGTGGCAGACTCGCAGCAGAAGATAGAGTTCTGTGTGGACCCTGGCGGTGAGTAACACAGACAGCAGCAGGAGGAGGAGGAGGTAGATGCAGCTATTGTAGTGGCGTAATAGCTAGTAGCAGAATGGCAGCAGAAGATTAGTTCTGTGTGGACCCTGGTGGTGGGAAACACAGGCTAAGACCGCAGCAGGAGGAGGAGGTAGATGCAGCTATTGTAGTGGCGTAATAGATTGTGGCAGTGGCAGACTGGCAGCAGAAGATATACAGTAGTTCTGTGTGGACCCTGGTGGGGGAAACACAGACTGACACAGCAGGAGGAGGAGAAGGTAGATGCAGCTATTGTAGTGGCGTAATAGCTGGTGGCAGACTGGCAGCAGAAAATTTGATCTGTGTGGACCCTGGCAGTGGGAAACACAGGCTAAGAGACAACATTAACTGTCTGTCTATCTGTCACACACTGTAACAGCACTGCAATTGAATTAAGCTAATTCAGTACAAATTTACTATATATAACTGGTAGTAGTAGATTAGTAGTAGTAGTAGATAGTAGTAGATAGTAGTAGACTAGTACAACTTCAACTAATGGAGTGACAGCAGAGTAGCAGACACTAACACACTAACTGTCTGTCTATCTATCTGTCACACTGTAACAGCACTGCAATTAAAGTAAGCTAACTCAGTATACAAATTAACTATACATAACTGGTAGTAGTAGACTAGTTGTAGTAGTACTAGTAGAACTTCAAATGACGGAGTGACAGGAGCACACACTAACTGTCTATCTGTCACACACTGACTGACTCTAACATCAGCACTGCAGTAACTATCTGTAGTAAATGAAGCTAACACAGTAGTAGTACTCTCTCTAACAATTACAAAATAAGACTAGTAGCAGTACAGTAATCTAATCGCTAACCTACAAGCTATACTGTACCTAAGGCTGGCAGCAGGCCTAGCCTGTGCACACAGGCCCTAACCTAGCCTAGAAGCTGCAGCACTGAGTCTGACTGTCACACTGACTAAAATCAAAATACAAGCTAGCTAACTAAAAAACAATAAAATGCTGGTGTAGTACAGGTGTTTAGGAGCAAAAACGCTAGGTTTAGCACAGTAAAAGAGCACTTGCTTAGCCAGCAGCACTGGAGACAAGATTCTCAAGATGGCGCCCGCCTTACATATAGGAGGGGCTGGCCAGGGTTCCCCTCTGAGATTGGTTGCTAGGGCCTCGGCTGGGAGCCCTCAGATTTGCTCAATGACGTCAATGGACGTCATCTCCATGGAAACACTATTCGAATTTGGAATCCGAACAGTATCCGCCCAAATACCTCGAATACCAAATGCAAATTCGAGTTCACATGAATAGTGCATTCAGATTTATCCAGTTATCCAGATTCCGTATTCGAGTTTGGATACCAGAAAAACATTTGGATATCTAGGTAGTTCGAGTTAGTGTTGGGCGAACACCTGGATGTTCGGGTTCGGGTCCGTTCGCCGAACATGGGCCAGATGTTCGGCATGTTCGGCCCGAACCCCGTACTCCCCGAACATCCCGCTATTGGGGGCCCTATGGGGTCGCAGGCATAAGGGGGGAGCATGCCCCGGTCGCGGGGGGGGGGGGTCGGAAATTCCCCCCACCCCCTCCGCTAGCGCTCCCCCCTCTGCCCGCTTCCCCATAAAAAAGTTTGATGAAAGTACCGGTGGCTGGCCTGGCAGTAGAGTGAGTGAGGAGGAGGAG
The DNA here is from genome assembly GCF_040937935.1 of Hyperolius riggenbachi. NCBI lineage: Eukaryota > Metazoa > Chordata > Amphibia > Anura > Hyperoliidae > Hyperolius > Hyperolius riggenbachi. The sequence continues at coordinate 106,873,359 of NC_090651.1, forward strand.
TCCGGAGAGTGACGCGTTGAGGCCGGGCAGCGGGCGGTTCAGCGGTAGTACCCTTGTGGTACTTCCGCCCTTTCTCTGACCTCACGTCCTCTACGTGATGACGCATACGAGGGTACGCATGACCCGTACCCTCGTATGCAGAGGACGTGAGGTCAGAGAAAGGGCGGAAGTACCACAAGGGTACTACCGCTGAACCGCCCGCTGCCCGGCCTCAACGCGTCACTCTCCGGACTCTCGTAAACTGCAGTAAAGCGCGTCCGCATGACGCCAAATGCGTCATGTGCATGACGCCAAGCGCGTCATGCGGACGCGCTTTACTGCAGTTTACGACGAGGAATGCGGAAGTGGCCCGAGGACGACTGGCAGTCGTCCGAAAACGAAACTTAGCGGCGGAGGGAGACCGGAGGGCACCAAAGGACCGGCGCGGGCACCGGACGGCTGCAGGAGGCTTGGGAAAGCCCCCAGGTAAGTGAATTTTTTTTTCCTCGCCAGTTAAGGTTCCCTTTAAGGCCGCTATCGAAGCATCCTGGGCCTCCATAACGCCTGAGCAGTGCCACAGGCTGATTGCCTCCATGCCACGCCGCATTGAAGCAGTCATTTCTGCAAAAGGATTCCCGACCAAGTATTGAGTGCATAACTGAACATAATTATTTGAAGGTTGACTTTTTTTATTTTAAAAACACTTTTCTTTTATTGGTCGGATGAAATATGCTAATTTTTTTAGATAGGAAATTTGGGTTTTCATGAGCTGTATGCCAAAATCATCAATATTAAAACAATAAAAGGCTTGAACTACTTCAGTTGTGTGTATTTGAATCTAAAATATATGAAAGTCTAATGTTTATCAGTACATTACAGAAAATAATGAACTTGATCACAATATGCTAATTTTTTGAGAAGATCCTGTATATATATATATATATATATATATATATATATATATATATATATATATATACTGTATATATATCTATATCTATAGATAGACAGGGCACAGTTCTCTGTTTCCCTTGTGTCTTGTTCAAAGGTTCGGGTCCACTTTAATCTTTTTACCCTCCCCTTGATGATGTCTCACCGCCCGACGTCACGCCGCAATGCCGAAAACCGCCGCTCGACTGTCCAGATTGTCCCGCCTGGAACAAGAATGTAGATGAGGGGATCTCAGCGGCCGTGGGGGAGAAGCCTGACCGCGTGCGGGACCCAGGAATACAGCGCACATGGCGGTTTTGGCCAGCCCAAGCAGAGCTCGGGCTTACAGCTCTCAGCTCGGAATTACAGCCAGGGAGGTTAATTAAAAATTCAATATGTTCAACTGTTTAAAATGATGTTTGCTAAAATGTTAAGTTAACTTGATGTAGTTTTACTCTTTTTATTGGTAAAAGTATATATATGGACAACTGAGAAGTCCAATTATAAGACAGCATATCCGGTGATACTATAGACCATAATGTTAAATGGTCTATAGCGGCACAGAGGGATTTCTCAAGAAATTCCTGTAATTTTGGTGCTGGAAATAGCCAGAACCTCGGATTAGGTGCCTCACCCGAGTTGCTACAACTCGGATGGGGAATAGTTTTAACATTACCCCTGAGTTTCAGCAGTAACAGGGTGAGCAGGGGCGTAGCAATATGGGTTGCAGAGGTTGCAACCGCATCGGGGCCCTTGGGCCAGAGGGGCCCCGAAGGGCCCTTCCTCAACCACAGAATTAGCTCTCTATTGGGCCTGTGCTCAAAATAGTCACTTCTATAGATACTTTGAATAGTGGTAATCATTAACAGACTGTTCCCCAACCCTTCTTGCACCTCTGACACTGTAGTTGCCATTGGCAGGTTTTGGTGCGCCTTATTAATTGTTATGTGTAGAGTGCTTGGGGGCCCCATTGTAAAACTTGCATCGAGGCCCACAGCTCCTTAGCTACGCCACTGAGGGTGAGCCATCTTTTGGAGTGGATGCAAGGTCCAGATATATCATTACTGCTGCAAGAAGAGAAGAAGAGAAGGGGAGAAGAGGAGCATATCTACATGAAAAGGAACAAAGCGAGGGGATTGGAGCTAAAGTCCATACAATGCCCTTGCACTATAGACACACCAGGTTTAGTGTATTTTTCCCCCTCACTTTTGGCCTCTAAATCTAGGTGCAAGATATTCCAGAGTGTGTTATAGTCTGAAAAATACAGTAAGTGATTATAACCGTATTATTGTTCAGAAAGCAATTTAGGGAAGATTTGCCAACTGACAGGCTTGCAGTATATTTTTTAATCATATGCATTTTAGGCTTGGCTCAAAGTGGTCAGTCTGATAACGCACATGTTATAATGAATGTAAACTGCAATGGAGATTGGACATAGAATTTAATCAAATAAAAAAAAGCCTTAATGCAGCGAGTAAGAATAGGGCAATCCATTTCAATGCAGTACTGTGAACAGGCCCATAGAATTGTATGGGCAGTTGAGATGTAGACTTATTCTGCAACTTAACCAACCACTTTGAACCTAACCTCAGCCATTAATCTCTTTCCCAAAAATCTACATAGTCAATATAACATTAATGACTTTTTTAAAAGCAAAATTAATTTATTCCCATTAGACATATTAATATTTAATGGCAAATCCAAGCACTGTGTCAGTTGAATATCCTTCCCATTTTGTAGAACTTTAAAACTTTCAGTTCCACAATCATTCAAGATGAATAACAGAAATCTATATTTCCACCGTGAAAATGTTTTATGCGTTCAATTTTTCCCTTGACACATCTGTTAATATATTAATTAATGATCAAATGTAATTGTATTTCTTATTTTCTAGCAGTAACACAAAAAGTCTATCCTGTCAAAATTCTAGGTAAGAAATACTACAATTTAGTATTTATATATATTTTTTATTTTACTATATCTTTCACAGGAAGAAAAACATAATGAAGCCTTCTAGCAATGTAGCAATCATATGAGATGCAGTTCTTAATCTTTCTAAGATATAGCATAACTTTTACTGCCTGGTTATTATTAGCTGCCTCAAGGAACATAATTTATCTTTGGCGTGCATAGCTAAATCACATTCACTACATAATGAAGCACATGTGTTAAAAGTGAAATGATTCAACATCACGGCAGATATTTATTTACCTATAACAAAAGCTAGATGCAATTCTAAAGGCAACTTAAGGCCTTCCGTTCGTTACATGCATGAAAAATGTTTTTTTTTAAGTAGTAAGATGATCAGAAAAGTTCCAGGACAGTTTTTGGCAGAGATGTCTATACTAGTTCAATGAATCTTCAGAATTTCTATGAGGTGGATAGTTTTTCTTTTAATAGTCTGGAGGGCACATTTTTTTACTTCCATTATCTCCAACAGCTCTGCAAAACCTGCTATTTCAATGTGAACATTAACTTCAAATCTTGGCTCTCCTTTTTTTATTCTGGATGAATGGAATCTATCAAATGTCAATCGCACTTACCACTTTCATGGCCTGCAGTGATTACTGGTATGATTACCATGTGCATGTTTATGTTTTTATTTTCTGCTCTGCCTGATATGGACATCTCTCCTACCTTGCTCTATTTCTTACATGCACACAATTACTCACAGTAGACCTATAACATTGCATTTTAGTTATTTGACTCATCCTTTTTCATTATACTTGAATAAATAGCTAGTAAAGTTGTAAAATGTTTACCTTTTTCAAAAAATAAACTCAAAGTTGCTGTTGTTTGTCCCACCAATGACAACATTCACTTAGATAATACAAGACTTCTGAAGTTGGGGGGAACAGTCGGTGTGTCTTATAGTACTAATTTACGGCTGAGTACACAGGGAATACTTGCCTAGCCAGCCGTGTGCTGAGGCCCTGTCTCCTCCTCCAGCCATGATCCATGATCCACTCTGCCCTGGCACCCTTCCTCCTCCACCCTGGTGCCCTCTCACCACATGACCTGGTGGCACTTGTGTTAGAGGAGTTGAGAGAGCAGGTTGGGGAGTATATCTGGCCGAGATCCGAGATGTACAAAGGGTAGGTATGGTGTATGGGTCTGTATGCCAGACAGGGCAGTTTAAATTTAATTCTGAGGGGGACAGGGAGCTAATGAATAGACTAGCTGAAGAGGAGTGGTGGGGGGAATCAATAAGCATTGCAGCTGAGTTCATAGCAGATTGCAAGGGACAGAACCTGGCCTCAAGAAGTCCAGAAAAGATTGGCATTGCATTCTGGATGTGTGTGTGTGTGGGGGGGGGGGGGGGAGTGGAAGAGGAAGTGCAGATTAGAGAATGACACCCAGCCAGCAGATTTGAGGGACAGGGCAGATGGACAATAACAATAAAGCGAAGTAGATGAACCTGAACATTACTTCTAGGAGAATTACGGTACTCCTCAAACAGAAATTTTCTTACAAAGAGAAATTCTCAGATGAATTCTATTAAGTCAATTTTAGGGTGGTAAATGAAGGTGATCCATGAGGAAAGACACACTATGCATTTTATTTTTCAATAAGGTTCAATGGATTTTGGTCAAAATCCTAAAAACTAAATTTTTTATTAGAATTTTGAAAGTTGAGGTTAAAGGAAACCTAAATTGAAAAAAAAAATCTGGGATACTTATCAGTTGGCCAGATTATGGAGGGGTGAAGCGGAGCAACGGCTGAAACTTCAGGAGCCTGGAAATAGCCTCAGGTAAGTAAATCTTTTTTTTTCAATTAAGGTTTACTTTAACCCATTGCCAAACAAAGCAGGCTTCAGCGATCAGCCTGCCATTGGAGCTGGCAGGCTGTTTTTCTTATCACATAATCATTTTATATTTATATAGCTCTGACATCTTATGCAGCATCGCACAGAGTATAGTCTTGTCACTTAACTGTCCCTCAGAGGGGCTCACAATCTAATCCCTACCATGAGCATGTATGTGTAGTGTTTGGATTGAAGTCTAGAGGCAATTAAAGAGAACCTTAACTGACGGGGATATGGATGTTTCCTTTTAAACAATACCAGTTGCTTGTCAGTCCTGCTGATCTCTTTGGATGCAGAAGTGGCTGAATCATACACCTGAAATAAGCATGCAGATAAACCAGTCTGACTTCAGTCAGAGCACCTGATCTGCATGCTTGTTGAGGAGCTGTGGCTAAAAGTATTGGAGACACAGGATCAGCAGGAGAGTCAGGCAAATGGTATTATTTTAAAAGGAAAAATCCATATCCTTCTCAGTTTAGCTCAGTTTAGCTTCCCTTAAGGGGAAAGCCAATTGACTTATCTGCATGTTTATTTATTTATTTATTTTAATTTTAGTATTTTTTAATTAAATAAAAAAAAATATATAACTAGCAGCAGCAATCAAATGCCACCCCAAATTAAAGCTCTATTAAAGCTCTATTTGTGAGAAGAAAAATAGGTACAATTCATTTGGGTGCTAAATTGTATGACCAAGCAATAAGCCATTAAAGTTGTGAAGTGCTGAATTTAAAAAAAATGGCCTGGTCACTAGGGGGGTATAAACCTCTGGTCATCAAGTGGTTAAGTTCACAGTCAAATTTTGACAAATTCTAATTCAATCATATTCCTCTTCAATTACTTGCAATTATTTCTTGATATCAACTCCCCTCAGTGTGGATAAATATGTATTTACCAATGCACTTACCAGGTTTGCTTGCTTTAGCTACCAGTGGCAAGAAGTCTTTTGATGTATAGAAGCCTTGTCCTGATGTTAGACCTCTGAAGATATCATCAACCTTGGGTTCTGGCAAACCTATAAAAAATAAACATATTTAGATTCTACAGCTCCATGAAGTCTATAGAAATATTTTTACAGAATAATCTCACAGATAATTCAGCCTATGAATTATCTGACTCCAAAAAAGTAATTCCAAAATCTGTCAAATGGCAGGATCCTCTAAACTCCCACATGTTCTCAGGTTCCTCCTCTCCCAGACCCCAAGGTTGTACACACCACACTAGTGTAGTATTGCACTGGATTTCATGCGAGTAGTCTATTTTTATTTCCGCATGTGCACTGCTAGCATTAGTGCCCATATCTTGACTGTCACCACATCTTGTCACTAGTTGTTAGAAATCCCATACAATTTAGGGAAACAGAAAATGCAAAGATGCAGGTTGCATTAGGAGGTAAATATAAACTACCAGCATGCTTTCCACCACTTCAGATAATTTCAGATGCAATCTGCGTAGGAGTTAGTGATGATCATAATCAGATAATTTCGATTATGCAAATGTTTGTGTTATTTTTTGCAATTTCACATATATGTAGTTACAATTTGTAATTTAATTGATTTCGTATAGTCATTTGTAATTTCGCATAAAAGTTTGCGTAATTTTCATGTAATTTTGTGTAGACTTTGGCAGTGAATAGCAAAACCCCCATACATGCTATTGACACCAAAATTGCTACATATGTTAAAGAGAATTGTACAAGTCAAAAAAAGAAATTTCCAATAGACCTTGTAGTTTTTGAGAAAATCAATTTTAAATATGCAAAGCAAAATGTTTTTTAAACAAAAAAATTACATTTTCTAAACCATTTTTCTTTGCATTTTTAAAATCTATTTTCTCAAAAACGACAAGGTCTTTTTAAAACAATTCTTGCTTTGGCTTGTACCCACTATTCTCCTTAACATATGTAGTGATTTTGGTGTCAAATGCATGTATGGGGGCTTTGCTATTAACCACTAAATTCGGCACAAAATTAGGTGACATTTTGCAAAAATTACGCAGAAAAATTACGGTAAATTATGAAATATTACTATTACATACTAAATTAATTATGATTTTCCATGAGATTTCACATTACAATTACAATGTGTAATTGCGAATTTTGATGTGAAATTTTGCATATGCGCAATTTCAGCCCACCACTGGTAGGAGTTTATATAATCTCGGGACATGTGGGAGGAGGACCTTGGTGTATGAGGTTTTTATTCTTGCATAAGTTAACTCCCAATTTGAAACTGTGCTAGGTTACTTTATGATATGGTTAGGATTAGTTTAGATTTATTAGGTACGGTAAATCTATATTGGGACATAGGTTAAAAATTCATAAAAAGGCGTAGGTTGGGAGTGAAGTGGCTAAGATAATGCAGTTAGTTAAGTTAAAGGAGTACATATGTTCTGGCTGTGCTTTATTTGGGTGCAGAGCAAACCCGAAAGATGGCTCTCCCTGCTCTAGGTAATCTTGGGGAATATGAAAAAAACATATTCTCCTACTAATTACTTAATTTCTTCTTCTGTGCAAGTCGGGGTTCGGCTATTGCCAGCACCTAAATTATGGTAATTGTGGCATTGAAATTACCTGCTTTGAAAGCTATAGTTAGATCTGCTGGGGGTAATGGTTAGTGTTAGGCATGAAAAAGTGGGTAACAGTTAGGTAAAGTGTGATGGGGAAGGTGTCAGGGTTAGATTGAGCAGGAAAGCAGGACTAGTAGAGATTTTGCTTTCACCAACAATCAGATTTGATTTGACCCTGACATTTTGCACCCACTTAAGAGCACTATAATAACAACACTGAAGATATGCATATATTGCAACTCCTGCATATCTGCTGATGTAATAGGGTTGACCCAAGTGAAAAATATAATTAGAAACCATACCTACACACAAAACTTCAAAATGTGTTAGTAAGATAATATTTATTTATCTTATCACAAATGTACCAAAAAAAAATGCACATATAAAAAGGAAACCGTTTGCATCTAAGAATAGTGTAAGCTACTAGACAGGCCCTCTGGGGTCTCACACAGATCTTACAATACCACTAGAAGAACGGTTCTTTATACTTTTCAGAAATCTTTGTAATTAAATATTTATAAGAAGGTGAGCACAGCCACAGAATAACTGAAAATTCTACAATCCCTAAGCAAGGTAAAAGTATACACAGCACAGCCTTTTACAATAAATTAATTATACATTTAAAGAAAATAACAGAACATAAGAACTTTTCAGCACAATGATTTTAACGAGCTGCCCTATTTTTAGGAACACAAGTTAGCTCTATAGCTGCACTTTGCACTTCGAAGAATCAATACAAAATCCACATTGACTGCATGCTTCTTCTAGAGGCTACTTCCTTATTCAACAAGCTGAAGTAGGCATTAAAATAGGACATGTGGCTTTGTAAACCTTTTATAAACACAGGTTTGCAACGGAACAGTATTGATCCATACCGCAGTGGTAGATAAATGAGAAAATCAGCATCACATAAAGGGAGGAAATAAAAAAAAACCTAAAAATAAGAAAAATGAAGAAAACTTGTTCTTTGGGAGAAAAAAAAAATCAGAGAAATAATATTTCTAAAGATATTGCAGAGGAGACTTTTTCTACTAAATAAAATATAAAAGTCACAGCACATTTGTGATATATAATATATCATACATACATGCATATATACATACAATTTGGTTTTATTATTGATGTTGATGGTGTACGCTTATGTTTTTTATTGTAGTAAAAGAATACCTTGTACTATAATTAAAAGTCTGTGGGATTTCAGTGATCTAGACATTGAACAGGACAACATGTTACTGGCCATTGTTTTTGAATGTCACTACAGGGAGCCACTGATTAGAGAATTTCATCATACAATAGAATACTTTTTCTAATTTGCAATATCTATAAGTAATAATGAGATGTAGCTATCGAACCAGGGATGTGTTATTATTTTATATAGTCCCATCATCGACAAAGAAACGGTGTAAACTAACTTTTAACACAGTTGCAAAACGTAATTCAACCAAATAAAACATGTAACAATTATTCAAAACAGTTATGAGTTGCAATCTGAAAAATGATAACCACTTTCTGTTGTCCTCCTCTCTAAGCCTGATAAATACTATTATAACACCATGTTTATACAAGTGGGAAAGGGATACTTACCTCAGTAAAGTAAATTCTCTAGAGTCTAGAGGCGTCCTTCTTATTCCCCTTCCTTCCTGCACTATGACCCCTTGGAAATATTTGACATTGCCAATGATGGTGTTCACGGCCGTATAGATGCTTTCCAGGAATTTTATTTATTTTGCAAAGAATAAATAGGTAAAACTAAGTAAATAATAAGAATCCCTCTCAAAAAGATAGACTAGTCCAAAACCTGTTACATCATTGAAGTCAATGAAGTCAGTTTTAGCGGTTAGTAGCAAAGAGGGGGGGTGTTGGGTAATAAAGGTGTTTTAGAAAGTTTCCAGTGGTAGGGGATTAAGGAGGTGCCTGGGGTGTTGCTGGTGGGTGATTGATAGTTTGTTGTGTGTTGGCAGATGTCTAAAATCTTGCTGGTGGATAACTAGTGGTGAAGGTGGTGGGATGTCAAAAGAGTGGCCGAGGCAGTGATGTGAGGGTGGAGTATCAGAAATGTTGCCAGAGAACTTCAATTACGTGGTGTCTAAGTGGCTGAGAGTTGATCAGTAGCATGCAATATAGCATGATAGAAATTTTATTGGTGGGTGATCAGGTTAAGATGTCAGTTGGATTTCAATGCAATAATGTCAGGCAACAATATGAAAATGTCCATCACAACACAATGGACATTCCTCAACTGCACTATAATAGGCATATAGGGGATGTGTTGCCATATCTCGATATGGCATACTTTCATGCTACAAACAGCACCTTCTTTGGACCACTGAAGATTGTGTGGCACATCAGATATGCTACCTGCTCTGGCTGCTTAGTTGTAGTTCAAACCAATCCTTACAGCTATAGTCTTGGGGTCCTGAAGAACTCAGATTCATTTTCTAGAAATTGTATTTATTCTTGTCTGTTTTTATGGGCTATTGCTCTTCACCTTGAACCTACCTTTGAGGCCATGGTACAAGAACTTCTCCTTTGCTAAGAACACTTGCTACAGAAACAGGGAACCACTCACATGTACTTTCAATCAAGAATATTGAAGTCAGACTACAGAGAAAGTCACATGAGATCAAGATACAAGGAGACTTGTCTCATAAGGAAGACCATGCACATACAGTATACAGTGAATAAAAAAATTGTTCATTTACCTCATAATGATGAATTATCTTAAACGTGCAGAGACGAGCAACAAAATTGATACGTGGGATGGAAGGTCTCACTTACCAAGAAAGGTTAGATAAACTGGGTTTATTTAGTCTTGAGAAAAGACGCCTTAGAGGGGATCTAATTAACATGTATAAATACATCAGAGGGCAATATAATAGCTTGGCGGATGAGCTTTTTGTCCCTAGGCCTTCTCAAAGGACTAGAGGACATGATCTGCGCATGGAGGAAAAACGTTTTACCATTTATTTAGGAAAGGGTTCTTTACAGTAAGAGTGATTACGATGTGGAATGCATTGCCACAGGAAGTCGTTATGGCAAACTCTATACCTCCATTTAAAGGGGGCTTAGATGCTTTCCTTGCGTTGAAAGACATCCATGGCTACAATTACTAGGTAATGCCTAATGATGTTGATCCAGGGATTTTATCTGATTAGTAGTAAATACGAAGGAGGCACTCAATTGGCTTCAAACTTGCGTTTTATCAAATCCCAGTAATACACGACATGTTTCGGGGCATATCCCCTTCATCAGGTGTACATACATTGAATGGCACACAGTGAATAAATACATACTTCTAACCACCACACCCTAAATTGGACCACCTCCATCTTGTCAGCTGACAAGTCAGCTGATCACTGACATCACACAGTCCAAAGTCTTGTTAACCCCTTAGGGCACTGATCAGAGGCATTACTATATCCGTCTACCTCGGTAAACCTGTCAGCTGACAAGATGGAGGTGGTCCAATTTAGGGTGTGGTGGTTAGAAGTATGTATTTATTCACTGTGTGCCATTCAATGTATGTACACCTGATGAAGGGGATATGCCCCGAAACATGTCGTGTATTACTGGGATTTGATAAAACGCAAGTTTGAAGCCAATTGAGTGCCTCCTTCGTATTTACTACATTGAACCGTGTGTGTGGAGTGGTGACCCACAGAGGGATTGTGCACCGGCAACATAGACCTGACTAGGCCTATTCCACAGGGACTCGCTGCAGTTTGCTTGTTGTGGATTTTATCTGATTGCCATCTGGAGTCGGGAAGGAATTTTTCCCTTTAGGGGCTAATTGGACCATGCCTTGTAAGGTTTTTTTCGCCTTCCTCTGGATCAACAGGGATATGTGAGGGAGCAGGCTGGTGTTGTACTTTAAACTGGTTGAACTCGATGGACGTATGTCTTTTTTCAACCAAAATAACTACATAACTATGTAACTATGTGAGTATTTAGTAATTGATTTTATGGATTACTACCATATGAACAATTATATGCTTTTAATGGCATAGGAAACATATTCTATGTGAAACAACTTGAAAATGATTCAAGCAAGTGTTGCTAACTCATAGAACAATTTGAGATTACATTCAATCTAAAATCTTCAAATCTACAGTAGGTACATTTTTTCACTAATGTTTTATTCAACAATTAACGCATTTCTAAGAAGATAGGAAACTCATAGGAATAGAGTTTGTTCCTCTGACTTGCTCCATTCAGAGAGCATTCAAGAGTTAAAGTCAGACAGCAAAGGCCTTTACATAAATACTAGTTGACCTAAGCCCTTTGAAAAACGTGCTCTAGGTCTTTTCATGCCGCAAGTCATTCGCCCAACGCACACACACCCTCCGCGTGCGCGCACATGTCCGTCTGCTCGGCCAGCCGGCCCACCCTGCGTCCTGTCCCAACGGCTGTTAGTGCTTCACATGTGCAGCAGCGCAAAACACTGACACAGGGACAGACACAGGGACACTAGCATTTTATTGTATAAGATAGTGGCTTGAAAATAGCAGAAATTATATTAAAGAAAGATTATAGCAGTCCAACTGATTTCAGTCTGGCCAAACTGAAATGAATATTGTTATATTTATGTGGCTTGACCTACACTTTAAACAAGTAAAATGTTTGCATCTGCATCCAGCTGAGTTTGAATTTGATTGATCAGATTTCAAGCATCATAACTGTACAGTACTTAAAATTAGCAAAGAGTTTGAAGTAGCTTTGAATTATTAGCATCTCAAGTATGGGCCACTAGAGAGCTGTGAATAACTATGTGGTACTGAAAAACTGGTACAGTATGAGTAATACTAAAAACTGTAATACAGAATAAGAAACGCTAAAATGTTAGGACCCACTCTAGATGCAGTAGAAAGCCGGGATGCAGAATGGAATATCCAATACTGAAAACACCAGAGTTTTGGGGCATTGGAAAGCTGGGGGCTGCTTTGGAGGACACTGGGAAACGTATAGACAGTGGGCATATGAGAAAGTTGGGGCACACTGTGAAACATTAGAAAGCTGAGGCAAAATATGAGAATGGGAGGCAGGGGCAGGGCAGGGTTTCTGGAAATCTGGGGATTTATGGGGCTTCATGTATTTGTTACATGTAGTTCCTTTCATTTTTAACCCTGTAATTAAACACCACCACCTGCCTTCATGGGCCCCTGGGGTATCTATGTCTCCAAGCCAACCAATCCTAATCATCTTCTGGTTGTAATGATGTTGCAAAGGGTTTAAAGAATGGATAGCAGCAGGAAAAAGGGGTGCCTTTGACTAGTGGATGAAAAGAGCACCACCGTAGACTCTAATACAATTGTCATTAATATGGGAAAAGAAAAACAGAAAAAAAGGGCACCCAAAACATATTGTTTACAACATTAAAGTTTTTAAAGTACGTTATTGTTTTAGAAGCTTAAAAAATTATGGATTTTGTCATATTATTTTGTTTGTATGTACAGATTTTATGTTATCAAATATATTATCATTTCTATGTGTAAAAGGGTGTTTCTGCAGGGGGAGTGGTTAGGGTTAGGCTCCACAGGAAGGATTGTTAGGGTTAGGCAGTGCTGCTCAGCAAGATTTCCGATATCCGGGTTACCCAGATAATCCAAACTTTTTCCACTATCCGAACTTTGAGTAGCAATTTGGATATTTTATTAAAATCCAAATAGCACTATCCGAGCAAACTAAGATTTCCCATCTGAAATCCGAAATCCGGGCGGATAGTTAGTTGAGATATCCGAGCAGAAGCTAAGATAACCTTCAATGGCAAAAATCGCTTTCGAAGGCATTCAGGCCTAGAGAGAGAGAGAGAGAGAGAGAGAGAGAGAGAGAGAGAGAGAGATTGGGGGTGGGAGATTTTAACCTCTTAAGGACTGCAGGGCTAAACCCCCCTAGTGACCAGGCAATTTTTAGTAAAAAAGGCCACTGCAGCTTTAAGGCCAAGCTGCAGGGCTGCACAACATAGCACACAAGTAATCCCCCCCCCTTTTCTCCCCACCGACAGAGCTCTCTGTTGGTGGGGTCTGATCGCTCCCCCATTTTTATTTTTTTTATCAATATTTTTGTTAGTGATTTAAAAAAAAACAAACCTGTTCCATTAAAACCTTTCCCTCCCTCCCTCCCTCCCCCCAGCCAGCCAATCATGGTGATCAGCTCTCATAGGCTTCACTCTATGAGAGCCGATCGCTCTCTTGTCCCCCAGGGGGACAGCCGTGTCCCACGGCTGTCCCCAGTGCAGCGCTGCACGGTGTAAATAGACGGCAATCATGCCGTCTAACCATCTCCCGAGGGGAGAGGGGGTGGAGCTCCGCCCTCCTAGCATGAGATGAGTGCGCAGTGTGCGCGCGATCTCATGCAAATTACAGCCCCAGGACTTTACGCCAATTGTCGTCAGGCGGTCCTGGGGCTGCCGCCGCGGCCACGCCCATCGTCGTGACGCGGGCGGATAGAGGTTAAGTCCCAACATCATCAATTTTAAGTCCCAATATGCCTCATTTACCCTAAAAACGTTTTAAAAGCAATTTAAAGCTCAGTTCCAGTTTTCTACCCGGATATCCGAATCCGGGCGGATATCTGGGATACTGGGTTCGGATATCCGATTCGTATTCCAAAATTTCAAACTCGGATATCCGTTTCGGATCGGATATCTGTGTATCCAGATCCGAATTCAATCCAGATTTTGAAAAGGGGCATCTGATCAGCACTGGGGTTAGGCACCACCCAGGGGGTGCTTAGGGTTAGGCAACCTCGGATTTTGTTATCCAGCCAGGCACTTTTTTCCTAGCGCCCTTTTTTCATGCACGGGAATGGATGGTGATGAATACAATGTGCAATGGAATTCCAGAATAAAGAAGTGTATCAAGAGTGTGTACTAACATTTTCATAGCTTCAGGCATTAGAAATGGATGGAGGGGCACACCGGCATAGTCTGAAAGTCTGGGGTCCCTGCTTTGATGGTTTATATAAAATGTCTGCTTGCAGTATTATTAAACTAGCATATTTTATTCAAATTAATTAAATTAAACTTATTATTATTATTATTATTAATATTTTATTATTAATATTATTATATATACAGGGACAAAAAAATTAGAAACATCAGGGGAAGGACCCAACCCATGAGCTTACAATCTAGAACGCGCTTATATTTTCTTTCTTCTCATCAATGCAAGTGTTTATTATATTTAATTAACCACTTAAGGACCAGGGGATTTTTCAGTGATCGGTGCTGCGTGATCGGTGCAGCACCAATCAGGAGTGCTGCAGGGCGATCAGACTATCCCCTTTTTTCCCCACTAGGGGGATGTCCTGCTGGGGGGGTCTGATCGCCGCCGGCTGCATTTGCTTAGCGGGGGGGGGCTCTTCAAAGCCCCCCTCCACAGCGTTCTCTGCCCTCTCACCCATTCCCTCCCTCTCCCTTCCCCTCTGAGCGACGCAGGACAGATATCCGTCCTGCGCCTGATAGGATAGGCTTCTGCCTATCAGATGCCGGCGATCCCCGGCCAATCAGAGGCTGGGGATTGCCGATCCCTGTCACGGCGCTGCTGCGCAGCAGCGTCGTATTGATGTAAACAGCGGGGATTTCTTCCCCGCGTGTTTACATTATGCGTGCGAGCCGCGATCGGCGGCTCGCACACTGTTCATGGAGGCAGCCTCTGTGAACTGGCATGGAAAGGCCGTTTCCATGCTATACCACTAACGACCCGCTGCAAAAAAGTCACACAGTCTACAAGCCATACTCAAATTTAAGACTTTGAATGTAATTTTTCTCGACTGTTTGGGATTATGTTTCAAAAGTTCTTAAAGTCACAAGTTTGTATTATATATAATTTCCATTGCAGCTGCAGAATGGCATGGCATATACTATACACGTATACATATAATAACAAAGCCTGGATTTAAAGTGACAACATCTATTGGCCAGCTTAGAAAACTGATACAAGCCATTTTAACACATATGGCTTATTTGTCAAGCACAATTAAATACTTAGGGCTTGATGCTAAAGCAGCGCCGCTTAATGAGTGGAGCGCATGCTACGCTGCGGTAGTGCAGGATAGCATGCCCTGGTAACTTACATGTGCTCCTTGTAACTAGTGTTGGGCGAACAGTGTTCGCCACTGTTCGGGTTCTGCAGAACATCACCCTGTTCGGGTGATGTTCGCGTTCGGCCGAACACCTGATGGTGTTCGGCCTTTTAAGTTCGGGTTCGCCCCGAACTTCTAATGGCCGCCGAACAGGGCCCTGTTCGGCCGAATACTGCCCCCCTATGGGGTCGCAGGCATAAGGGGGGAGCATGCCCCGATCGCGGGGGGGGGTCGGAAATTCCCCCCACCCCCTCCGCTAGCGCTCCCCCCTCTGCCCGCTTCCCCATACAAAAGTTTAAGCAAAGTACCTGTAGTGGATGGCCTGGCAGTGGGCGGCACTGTGGAGTGAGGAGGAGGAGTCCGGAGAGTGACGAGTTGAGGGAGGCCGGGCAGCGGGCGTGAGGTCAGAGAAAGGGCGGAAGTACCACAAGGGTACTTCCGCTGAACCGCCCGCTGCCCGGCCTCCCTCAACTCGTCACTCTCCGGACTCCTCCTCCTCACTCCACAGTGCCGCCCACTGCCAGGCCATCCACTACAGGTACTTTGCTTAAACTTTTGTATGGGGAAGCGGGCAGAGGGGGGAGCGCTAGCGGAGGGGGTGGGGGGAATTTCCGACCCCCCCCCCGCGATCGGGGCATGCTCCCCCCTTATGCCTGCGACCCCATATGGCCCCCAAAAGCTGGATGTTCGGAAAGTTCGGGGTTCGGCCCGAACATGCCGAACATCTCGGCCATGTTCGGCGAACTTTCCCGAACCCGAACATCCAGGTGTTCGCCCATCACTACTTGTAACTGACGGCCGCTCCACTCGTCCCACTCTGCCTTTGTGGGAAGTTATCCTGGCAATTTCAATGGCCCAATAGGCTGCCTGTGTAAGTGTTATATATAAATGTTTTACACATATATAAATAAGGGTTGGTTAACACTAAGACTGCAGGAGTAAGATAGAGCAGACCAACAGACATTTAGGATGAGTACATGCTTTCTTATGGATCCATTCACACTATCCTTTATCTCCACATGTCCATCACAACAACACAATGGACATTCCTGAGCGGCACTATAATAGGTGGATAGGGTATGTGGTGCCATATCACATACAGAGAAAGTCAAATGAGATCAAAATACAAGACTTGTCTCATAGCGAAGACCATGCACATATACAGTGAATACAAAATTGTCAGTTTACTTCACAATGATGAAATATCTTAAACATTTGAGTATTTAGTACCATATGTACAATTTTAAAATCAAATCTAAAATCTTGAAATCTGCAGTAGGTGCAGTAGAGTTTTTCCACCAATGCTTCTTTCGACAAACCCACAGAAATAGAATAATATGTTTTTTTGTTCTTCTGATTTGTTCCATTTAGAGATCAATCAAGAGTTACAGTCAGACAGTAAGGACTTTATGTGAATATAGTGGCTTGCAAACAGTAGAAATTATATTAAAAACTAACATAGCAGTCTATTTGATTTAAGTCTGGCCAAACTGAAATCAATGTTGTTCCATTTTTGTGGCTTGACCTACACTTTTTACACAACTAGTAAAATGTCTGCATCTGTATCCAGTCAAGTCTGGCATACCAGAGTTACTTTCCAGAGATCAGGCTCACTAGCAATGGGAAAATATTACAAGATTACCAATGGGATGTTTACAGAGTGTCATAGTTATGAGCGTGCCACCTTCAATGTAAATGTATGTGGGCAATTTCCTTATTGTAATTTAGTCCCCGGCATGGAAATCCTTGAGCCATTGCCCTGAACGTAGGCTTGCACAGCTCAACTGGTCATTGATCAAATGTTTCTCAACATTTTATTGGTATGTACCCCTTTTAAACCACTGTCCTCACCAAGTACCCCCTAGCATAGTAAACATTATCACAAGTACCCTTTGACAAATACATATTTAATCTTAGTACATGATAATTGGTACTAAACAATTTCCAAGCATTTACTATTGTTTTTAATTAGCTAAAATACTAATTTGATGGTGTTTAAATAAGATTTATCATTTTCTAAAACTCTAAAGTTGTTATTCTTGGTTAAGTATATCAAGCCCAAGTACCCCCTGGAACCATCAGAAGTACCCCCTGGGGTACGCGTACCACACGTTGAGAACCTATGTATGTGAATTAAATTAAAAATGGAACAAAAGTATATAATTGAATGTGCCACTTGAATGTGCCACTTTGAGCGGGCAATATCAACATGATTTTAAGCACATTATAAATTGAAGGGCATCTTCAACAGTTCCATGAGCAGCTTGAACTTGCCATCAATGCCATAGGAAGTGTTATCACATCTGATGTTAATCAAGCTGTTATTGGTTGAAAATCAGTAACAGTAACTTATTTGCATCTAACAAAATGTTTTCATATTAATTGATCGACCATTTTAGAATGTTTAGGGTGATATCCATCAGTTAGGATTGATCAATCAGCTAACAACGCTATCAATGGTTCCACCAGTTAACCCAAAAAAATGAAATGGTCAATCAAACAAAAACATTTAGACACATATGGCTAGCTTTAGTTTAACAGAAAGACACAACATAAAAATATCTTGTAAAAAATATTTGAGGAGGCTTACATTGATAATCCTCTTCTAAATATAAAATTTCCCTGGCTGTTAAGATTGTCTCTGGCCATCTGTCCATGGATTTTTTTTTAAATCCCTAATTCAAAAAAGGAAGTATATAAATCCAAATACAGGGTGGACCATTTATATGGATACACTTTAATAAAATAGGAATGGTTGGTGATATTAACTTCCTGTTTGTGGCACATTAGTATATGTGAGGGGAAACATTTTTCAAGATGGGTGGTGACCTTGGTGGTCATTTTTAAGTCAGCCATTTTGAATGCAACGTTTGTTTTTTTTTTAGTAGGAAGAGGGTCATGTGACACATTAAACTTATTGGTAATTTCACAAATAAAACAATGGTCTGCTTAGTTTTAACATAACTTTATTCTTTCATGGGTTATTTATATTATAAGACCACTTATAAAATGTGTTAAATGTGTTGCCCATTATGTTGCATTGTCAATGCAACCCTCTTCTCTCACTCTTCACACACTGATAGCAACACCACAGGAGAAATGCTAGCACAGGCTTTCAGTATCCGTAGTTTCAGGTACTGCACATCTTGTATCTTCACAGCATGGACAATTGCCTTGAGATGACCCCAAAGATAAAAGTCTAAGGGGGTCAGATTGGGAGACCTTGGGGGCCATTAAACTGGCCCACAATGACCAATCCACTTTCCAGGAAACTGTTCATCTAGGAATGCTTGGACCTGACACCCATATTGTGGTGATTCACCATCTTGCTGGAAAAACTCAGGGAACGTTCCAGCTTCATTGCATAAAGAGGGAAACCCATCATCATGTAGCAACTTCAAATATCCAGTGGCCTTGAGGTTTCCATTGATGAAGAATGGCCCCACTATCTTTGTATCCCATATACCACACCATACCATCAATTTTTTGTTCCAACAGTCTTGGAGGGATCTATCCAATGTGGGTTATTGTCAGACCAATAGTGGTGGTTTTGTTTGTTAACTTCACCATTCACATAAAAGTTTGCCTCATCACTGAACAAAATCTTCTGCATAAACTGAGGGTCCTGTTCCAATTTTTGTTTTGCCCATTCTGCAAATTCAGTGCGCTGATCTGGGTCATCCTTGTTGAGATGCTGCAATAGCTGGAGTTTGTAAGGGTGCCATTTGCGAGTAGCTAATATCCACCACTCTCCAGTGACATGCGACGAGTGCTACGCTGTGGGCTCTTGCTGAATGAAGCTAGGGTAGCCACTGATGTTTTTTCATTAGTGACAGATTTCATGCGTCCACATTTTGGCAAATACAACACTGAAGCAGTTTCACAAAACTTAGCAAGCAGTTTGGTAACTGTAGCATGGGAGATGGGTGGTCTTGCATTGAAATCTGCTGCAATGACCCGGTTACTGCATTCACCAGACATCAACATAATTTCTATCCGCTCCTCATGTGTTAACCTCAGCAACATGTCAATGGCTGTAAACAAAGAGACACTTGTAAATAACTCATGAAAGAATAAAGTTACGTTAAAACCAACCACGCCATTGTTTTTCTTTTGACATCCCCAATAAGACATGACCTTCTTCCTACTGAAAAAACAAAAGTTGGATTCAAAATGGCCAATTTCAAAATGGCCGCCATGGTCACCACCCATCTTGAAAAGTTTTCCCCCTCCCATATACTAATGTGCCACAAACAGGAAGTTAATATCACCAACCATTTCCATTTTATTAAGGTGTATTCATATAAATGGCCCGCCCTGTATATACAGGTGAAGGTGAAACAACAAGCCTGCTTGCTGATTCTCAATTTGTGATGCAAGACCCAAAGCTAAACAATCCTGATTTTTTGAAAGAGATCAATATTGCAAGCTTCATATATTTAATGATAGGTCTCCTTGAAAGAACACCATAATATTAAGTATGTGTATAGGTGTTAAAATTAAGCTATTTGACTTAACCACTTCATGCCACAGACTATTTTATCTTTCCCACCAACAACAATTTTCACTTTTAAGCACTCCTCTCATTCATTTGCCCATTGTTTTTAATAATCATCACAACTAAATGATCTATATTTTGTTTCTTTCATCGCAAATAAGGCT
This sequence comes from Hyperolius riggenbachi, assembly GCF_040937935.1. Classification (NCBI taxonomy): domain Eukaryota; kingdom Metazoa; phylum Chordata; class Amphibia; order Anura; family Hyperoliidae; genus Hyperolius; species Hyperolius riggenbachi. The sequence goes on from NC_090651.1 coordinate 106,893,382, forward strand.
TTTTGGAGGTGATATTTGTTTTCAGCATTTACTTTATTTTCTATGCATTTTCAAGGGAAAAAAATCAAGAAAAAAATGAAAAAAATACACTATTCCTCAAATTCCATCCCCTATAGTTTTAAAATAAGCAATGCTACCATAGATAAAACCCATACATTTTATTTGCTCATTTGTCCCAGCTATCACAACATTTAAATTATGTTCCTAGTACAATATATTGGGACAATATAGTATTTGGAAATAAATGTGTATTTTTTCTGGGGTTTATTTTGTACCCTATCAGGGCTTGTTCACAATGGAGGCGTTTTTGGATTTTTTTAAGTGCCTGCGATTTTTTAAAATCGTCCTGAAAGCACTTACACCATGCTATCCTATACGCTAATTCAGATTCGGGCGATCTGTCTGCTTTCCGTTCAGAGAATGCTGCACTTTGCTATAATGAAAGGTATAGGGAAACTGCGAAACGCTCACAAAATCGCTTTGCGCAGTGATTGCATTCGCGTTTTTAAGAATAAATACATTGTATTTATTCTTTTTCGGATCAAAGATTTCACTTCCGTGACTGATGTCAGGAAGTGAAAAAACGGAATCGCTCTGCAAAAACGCCTACAAAAATGCTTACCAAAAACGCCCAATGCACAGAAATCACCAGAAAGGGAAAAGAAATAGCTTCAAAAAACAGCCAACGCAAATGCCAACATGATCGGAATGCAATGTTAATGAGGCCTTAATGATTACAAACACTTATTTGCTAAAACAACAGTAATATATCCTCATGACATACATATTAAAAAGTTCCTAAGATAACTATGTATGTCCTTTTTTCAATTCTGTGAATTTTTTTAACAAGTGTTTTATTATGGTAACTATAGGGGCGGAAGAGCAGGAAGAAAGGGATAATGCATTTTTATTTAATGTATGCACTTTACAATGTGTATTTATGTAATTTCATATTTTTTGCCACTAGATGTACCCCCACACATTCTGTGTGCTCTGAAAAGAGGTTAGAGCACACAGGCAGTGTTTGTTACAGGAATGATCACTGACTTCTTGATGAAGTCATGATCCTTCCCTTACAGGTACCTTTGTTCGGCTAAGGGAACACATGTTCCTGTTTAACAATCACAGATGCTCCAGTCTTGGCGAGTGCAAGCGTCAGGAGCATGCATGCACAGCAGGATGATATTTGAGCGACACATTAAAATGTCCTGTTTGTAGTTAACAGCTGCAAAGTTTTAATGCATCCAGTTTGCAGCAAGAGGTTAATATTTTGATTGACAATCATGCTGTAAATCACAAGCAGCTGGCCTTGTTTGCATTTCACTCCAAATGTACAGCTGAGAAATGTTGGAATATTAGCCATGCCTGGCTTTAGGCCTCATCATTTGGCTTATGTGACCTCTTAATTAAAAATGCAGACATTTACATTCACCGAACCATTACACAATCTGAGGTCACAGCACAGCAACATATTGTATGTGCAGCTTGCAGCATAATTTTGGTGTGTAAGAAGTGTGTGTGTATATTACAAATCAGCCATGTCACCTTTCTTCTTTTTTTTATCTTCTATTGCTAACAGGTGAATCCCGAAGCCCTGAAGCTGCTTCTAAATGAAGGCTCCTAGAGGCTTCAAAATATTGGCTATTTCTGTGATGGATTAAACTTCACCCTAATAGTTCCTCTGTGTACTGGCTTTGTGCTGAGAATTGACTAATCAAGCTGTGCACAATTTTGATCCCTCAAGAGGTATGTGTGCAGATTACTTACTAGTCCTTTTACCTAGTTTTGATAGAGACACAGGCAGAAGATTAGCGAAGACACAGTCAATTGAGTCAATCTATCTAAAGCTTTCTTTATAGACCATAGAAACATGAGAAACTTTACTTTTTTAAATTTCCACCTAATGCAATTAAATAATTGTGCTATCGGTTTTTGCACACTATAATCTACTTTGTTGAAACTGGTGCATGGCAATAGAGGTTCTATTTGCACAAACCATTTTTTTGTGTAGTAAGAGTTCAGACCTACCTGCATTTTCTTTTGTAGTATTCTTTTACCAGGAAGTGAAAGAAAGCATTTTGAAAAATCTTTATCAGTGATACCTGAGGTTGCTTTTCAAATGGTGTTCTAATTGATCCCACATTTTATCTGGACTGTAGGAATCAGATTTAAACAGCGATATAAATGCAGTTTCAGGGTAAGAAGCAGGTCCGGATTTACATCACAGGAGCCTATAAGCACAGATGTCCTGGCACGCTAAACTTCACCCTCCAGAAACCCACAATCACCCGCTGAACCGCACCGCAAGTGTTCTGGCTGACCCCACTGTTACTTCTCCCTTATTCATCATAGGTAGCTACAGGTGTCCCTTAGCATTAGGTAGCCAGCTAGTGGTGCCCCCGACTGAAGGGTGATCTTGTCAGTGGAATACCAAGAGCCAGGTGACTAAACTCTCATTTATGCTCTGCTCAGGACTCTGCTTAGGGTAGGAGGGAGGCACTAGGGGAGGGGAGAGAGCCGCCCCTCCATCGGTAGACGCCTGTAGGCGCATGACTACAGTGCCTTATGGTAAATCCGGCCCTGGTAAGAAGGGTAATTCTAGCAACCATTTCTAAAGACTCATAAAGATACTAATTAAGTGTCAAGCAGAATAGACAATATAGCCAAGATCATTCATCCATTCTTTAATTTGAAACATTTATTTTAGACATGTCAAACTACTCATGCTTGCCAGCAAGTAGATCATTCAGAAAGTTTAGATGCTTTCAGCTGTTCACCTGAAAACTGTCTATCTGTACAGAATTTGTCTTGAAAGGAAAAAACAAAAATGCTTTGTATCATGTACTAATTGCAGAGAATAAGTGCTACTTCAGTTTTTAGTGAAAGTGTTACAAAATTAACCACTGGAGCTTGAAACATGTGAGCATTTGTTTCATATTGGTTTCCTAAATAATTACTGCAGCGAAGCAGTTTTCTTTAACCACCACTAGCCATGATTGTGGCAGTATATCTACGCCCAGAGGAAGGAGTGTTCCCATTCCAGGGGTGTAGCTACTCGTCTCTGTGTTTTATGGGCGGTGTCTACAAACAAAAAAAACATAAATTAAAAAAAAAAACATTAAACCCTTTCTGTCCCCACAGTTACAATAGTAAAAAAAAACCTTGTAAAAAAAAAAAAAAAGCAAAAGGGACAGAATTTAAAAGCGAATACATAAATTGTTATAGTAGCACCCATTTAAAAAAAATGGATGCCATGAGGGTATATTATTGTTTATTTGCAAATAGGGAATTGTAATTAAAAAAAAAAGTACAAAATGGAAAAAATACACCTTTATTTTCATATAATATATTGTCACCATACATTTTACGAGGGACATAATGTAAATGTTGTAATTACCGGGAGAAATAGGCAAATAAAATGTGAGGTCCCTCAGCGTCCTCTGGGTCCCCTCCGTGGTCCTGCTGGTTGCTCTGTTAACTGGGCGACTTTTGGTGAAGTTGCACATGTGTGGCCCATTCATGCATCCAGCACAATCATGTGCCCATCGCCGTTCAGTCTTTCAAGAACCGTGCAGGACGCTTAACCACTTCAGCCTTCAGTCATTTTCACTTTATGCATCCGATGTTCACCTCCCATTCATTAGCCTATAACTTTATCACTACTTATCACAATGAACTGATCTATATCTTGTTTTTTCCGCCACCAATTAGGTTTTCTTTGGGTGGTACATTTTGCTAAGAGCTACTTTACTGTAAATGCATTTTAACAGGAAGAATAAGAAAAAACTGAAAAAAAAATATTTCGCAGTTTTTGGCCATTATCGTTTTAAAATAATACATGCCTCCATAATTAAAACCCACATATTGTATTTTCCTAAAAGTCCCAGGTATTACTCCATTTAAATTATGTCCCTATCACAATGTATGGTGACAATATTTCATTTGGAAATAAAAGTGCATTTTTTCAGTTTTGCATCCATCACTATTTACAAGCTTATACTAAAAAAAAATAAAAAAAAAAAATGTTATCTTTACATGGATATTTAAAAAGTTTAGACCCTTAGGTAAATATTTCAATGTTTTTTTTAATTGTAATGTCTTTGTTTATTAAACATTTTATTTGGGTATTTTTGGGAGGGTGGGATGGAAATAGTAATTTTTTTTTATGTAAATATGTGTTTATTTTTTTTTTACATGTAGATGTAGTTTTACTTTTTGGCCACAAGATGGCAACCTTGAGTTTGTTTACATGACGTCACTCTAAGCGTAACATGTATGCTTAGAGGGATGTAGGGGGACGTAAGAGGCAGAAAAAGCGAGGCTTCTGAGAGAAGCAGTCGCTTTTTCTGCTGGGAAAAGGAATGGCAACACATCCCGATTCATTGATTCCTTGGCTAATGATCCGCGGCCAGGAGCGTTCATGCACATGTGCGATCGGCTGTGGGAGCGCACATTGCCTTCTGGACGTAGAGGCTCCCGTGTCCGAAGGCTTAAATGGTTAAGGCGACCGGCGCGGTGATGCGCCAGGTGCATGTACGGGCCACGCATATGCAACTTCAGCTGAATTTGCCATTTTAATGGAGCCACCAGTGGGACCATGGAGGGGACCCAGTGGACATCAAGGGACCTTGCGGGCTGCAGGGGGGCTGGAGGAAGCCCCAGGTAAGTCCATATTGAAGGTGTGTACCAAGTGTACCAGTTTTCTGAATTTTATGATGTACTCAACAACAAACTATGGAAAAGCACCAGTGCTATACGAATGCACAATAATATTTAGAAGCTTTTTTCCATTCCACCCAAACCTAAAAAGGAAATAGATTCTTCCCTGCCCACGCATTCCCTGCCAGGATTCACCTAAAAAGTCCTCCTTGAATTGCTACATTAAAAAAAATCATTTTACCATTTCCAATTGGAAGAATTAGAAAATCACAAAAGGTGTATACAGTAGAGCTTTGGGAAATGACAAAAGGTTTTTCTGTAGCTAGAAACAAAATCCCTAGAAATGTCAGTGGAAAAAAAGGACATGGATTCATGTACTCATATCTTAAAAAGCCATCAAATACAAAGTAAAAAAAAAAAAAAGATAATGAAAAAACACTTATTTCTACACAGGTTACTTAATCTCACGTTTGTCTTCCTACTAAGAATTTGAATATATTTTGGTTAATTTTAGTAAATTATTAAAGTATTTATTACAAGCTACTCTTACATTATTAAGGATCCTCAATGACAAAATTGTTTATGCTAAAGTACAGCTGCTAGAAAGGGTGTTTCAGGCTACACAGTGGCATAGCTAAGAAGCTGTGGGCCCCAATGCAAGTTTTGCATTTAACATCTACAGTTATTCTCAAAAGCTGACTGGTCCTCAGCCAAGGTTTGAGTTACTTTACAATTGGAGAACAGTTTTTTTTTAATATCATGATCCATTAAAATGAATAGGGCAAAAACCAGGGGGAAAAATATATATTAAACTCGTTGTATCCATGGTGAAGGGGCATCTTGTGGATTATGCCCCCTTTATACCTCATGCCCCCTTGTACCTTTTATATCCTCTTCTGTCCTCCTCTGTCCCCCATGTGTCCACCTCTGTCCTCCTTGTCTCCTTCTTTATGCCCATTTGTGTCCCCTCTGTGTCATCCTCTATGCCCCTTGATGTCCTCCTGTGTCCTCCATTTGTCCCCCTGTGTCCTCCTCTGCATGGGCACAGTACACGGAGTCCCTGACATTGCGGTGGGTTGGAGGTTTGTACTGTCAAGCATTCACAAGTCAGGAACTCCCTGCATTTGGACTATCAGACGCAGTGACTTTTTTCCACTTTTAGGGGAGAAAAAGTGAGTCTTATAGTCCAAAAAATACTGTATTTAAAAATGAATACATAGGGGTATATTTACTAAATCGTGGTAATCAGGCACAATTAGTAGAGCTTAATGCAATATGATAATACTACATGCACAACTTAGTAGGGTTTAATGCACGCAATGATAAAATTGTTCTAACTGTATACATTGATTGTGCATAACCACCAGTGCAAGCACACCTAATTGAGACATTAGTTACATTACCATTTGTGCATTACGTAGTATCTAATGAACAGTAAGTAGTTATGTGTTGTAATGATTTACGCATCTAAATTACATGTGCAATACGTCTGCTGCTAATGAGTTACACTTTAACACAGTTTAGTGAATATAGCCCAGTTACTTTTCTAAAGCAAAGCCAAAAGAAAAATAAACTGTGAAAATAAACAAGTGTATCTATATTTCTAATCTATATTTATATAGCTATATTTCTGATACACAAAAGTCGTTTTTAATGTTATTCAGCACTTATACTGACAAATCTTGAACTATTGAACTGTTGCTATTTATACCCTTCACTCAGATGTGTTTGTTATCAGTTGCACAGAGATTCACAAACCTAATTAGCTACATCTATAATGAGAGTTAAACTGCATTTTGACTGTGGTCTGATCATAGAGAAACTGGCATTTAGAGTTGCAAATTCTGAACAGCTTGCTTCTTAGTATGATTGGGACTGTCCATGCACATATCTAACATATCACACATCACGGCAGGTACCAGTTGAGTCATGATAATAATGAAAATTAAATATACATTGTTATATCTTAATTATTACAAAATACTATGCAGGTGTTAAGGTAACATGAAAAGTCCTAAAAAACCTACTGCTAATTGGATTCTAGATCTCTTTCATTTAAAACACGAAATATTACAAAGAAGCGTAAGATTCAGACACCGGGCTTGATTCACAAAGCAGTGCTAACTACTTCAAAAAAACTTTGAAATGTCGCAAAACGGCGCACCCGATGCGCCTATAAGGTCGCATTGGGTGTGACCTTAATGTTGCATAGTGCGATGCGACGTTCCACGCTCACCGCACTGTGCGCATGCAACGTTTTGCGTGCGGGACTTTGTGAGCGATCTAAATTTAACTGGTTCGTGCTAAGTACTTAGCACCCTAGTTACCATGCCCAAAGCCTTTAGGCGTGCTAACTAGGTTAGCACTGCATAGTGAATCAAGCCCACAGTGTTGATTCCCTGGTTGCAGAATTATTTCCAGTGTGTTTGGTATCCAGGCTTTTTGATTAGACTTGCTTCCAATTGCTATACCGGTATAAATGGCTAAAGAGAGCAAGCAATTAAACACCACATATCAAAAAAGCACTAGACATGGAATGCAACAAAAATAATAAAAGAAAGCCTTTAAACCTTTATGTGTATGGAAATATTCAGCTGAAAGCAATACAACTATGTTTAAGACCAGGTACAGGTTTTTTTTTCCTCCTATACACGTCTGAGAATGTTATTCTACATGAATTGTACATTAAAAAAATATATATATTTTTATTTTTTGTAAAGATTTTTTTTTATTTATTTTTTTTATTTAAAAAGGATACTACTTAATCTAACAGTTCAGAGAATCTCATAGGGCTGGTGCACACCACAGCGGTTCTGAAGCGTTTTTTAAAACGCTTGCAGGGGGAAAACCACTTGGCTAATGAAAGTGAATGGGATGGTGCACACCATAGTGGGTCGTTTTTTCCACAAACGCAAACTCAGGGGCTGCAACATATTTCCGATTTCTGAGGCGTTTCTGCCTCAATGTTTAACTATAGGAAAGTGGAAAACTGCTCTGAAAAACACTAGATCAGAGTGGTTTTCCAGGCGTTTTTGTTACAGAAGCTGTTCAGTAACAGCTTTACTGTAACAATATTTGGAATCTGCTACACAAAAACGCTCCAAAAAACACTAGGCATGTTTAGAAAACATCTCTAAACATGCCTAGAAGTGCTCTGAAATCTGCTTCAAAAACCTCTAGCGTTTTGCAGATCTGCTAGAGGTTTTTGGTGTGCACTGGGCCATAGACTGATAGGTGCTTGCTCACCCTGAGCTGAACCCCAGCCAGTCTGAATCACTACCCTTTTGGTCACATGGCCCCACCTCCATGCTGAATAGCAGCCTATCATGGTGGGACAGAGGAGTGAGAAATCTGTTAAAGATTTTGGCGGCTGGAAGTAAAAACCATAAATTCATGCATCAGGAAACGGTTATTTTTTAATTCATTTTGCAAAACAGTTAAAAATATTCTATAAAGCACCTATGAAAAACTGTACCGGAACTTTGTCTTTCCCCATTAGCTTTGCTATGTGTTCTTGTAAGCTGAGTCCTTCAGCTTGGAGCAACCTTTTAGCCCAACTACTTACCCATTTGAAGGTAATGTACATAGGACCTTGTTTATAAAATGTGATCTAACCATTCTGTGTGTTGAGTCATTCCCATGCCCATAACCGTCTCATTTGTTTGCATATAAGAGCTTTAAGCAATGACTGATCTCTTAATACATTTTACTGTGAGCCTATTTATATTTTAAGATTACTTGCTTTTAAAAAACGTGAACAAAAGAAAACATGAATGTGAACAACTGAAGTGATATAAAACACACTAGCAAAGAGATTAAACTCAACAAAGACACCTGCTCCACAGATCAGGATTATTCCTAACAGCCGGTAATAAGCAGTTACAGTTTATCCACATTGTACAAAGAGAGAAAGAGGAAACAAAAAAAAGGGATATTAAAAGTGGTAATTAAAACACTATTTTGCATGCATATACGGAGGGGGAAAAAAACAACTAAACATCTTACATAATGAATTGTGCTGTACAGCACAGCACAGCAGGAAGGTAAATTAACTCTGCCATGATGGAAGAATAAGAGACAGAGCCGTCAAATAAAAATCCCTGCAAATTTCACATCTAAATATATTTACTAAAGCACAAACTCCCAGCGTGAAAACCCAGTTTAGATGATTAATCCTTCGAAGGATACTATCGAAGCAAGATCTATTCTAGTGATGAAAGGAAGCTGCGCAGTTGTAACAAAAAGCCATCAGAGACAGCAGCAGCTGTGCAGGCTACTGTGAGAAGGCTTGACTGGCAGCTGCTATGTATTTGGTCAAAGTACTAGCACAGTCGCTGGGCAGACTTATCTTCTGTGCAAAGATAATGCCTTGGTTTACCTTTGGAAGATGCTGACTAATGATTTGCAATAATAAGCAGCTTGGACTTCATACATATATCTATAATCGATTGTTAGCTTAATTGAAATAGCAGTTAGACCTGCATAAAAAACATGCATTTAAGTCATTCAAAAACAGGATAGAAAAAAGGACATACTACATTCCCTCACCCTGTCCTGGAGTGCTGGACTCTAAGACAGCAGAACATAGATTTGAAAGTAGTATCCGCACTCTCCGACAGGTGACATCCAACAATTTTTATTCAATGACAACAAGACAGGATAAAAAAGGCTGACGTGTTTCGGACGGCAAGGTCCTTACTCATAGCCCGTGTGTGAGTAAGAGCATTGCTGTCCGAAACAGGTCAGCCTTTTTATCCTGTCTTGTTGTCATTGAATAAAAATCATTGAATGTCACCTGTCGGAGAGTGCGGATACTACTTTCAAATCTATAGTCTTTCAGAAACACTATAACACTGTGTAGCATTAGAGCAAACCCTCCACAAACCTGGGAAAAATAAGACACCGTATAACAAGACAATTTAAGTGACAAAATCGGCATACATGTAATAATTGCACCTGCTGCTGCTGATGATTTTGACTATCAGTAAAGCAATATTACTGATATTGTACTATGGGTTTCACAGTAACCCTACCCTATGCCTAATAGAGATGGCCCGAACAGTTCCCGGGGGAACAAGAACCAGCGAACTGCCATGGTTCGCGATCGAGGGGAACCGGGAACTTTTTCGGAAGTTCGAACCGCCCCTATACTACACTTTGACCCTCTACATCACAGTCAGCAGACACATTATAGCCAATTAGGCTACACTCCCTCCTGGACCCCCCCCCCCCTTATAAAAGGCAGGCAGCGTTAGGCATTTCACTCACTTGTGTGCCTGCAGTAATTAGAGAAGGGAGAGCTGCTGCAGAGAGAGCTATAGAGGAAGCTTAGTTAGGCTCTTGCAGGCTTGTTAGCTTGTTCCTTGCTGATTCTTATTGCTAAAAAAACACCACTCAAAAGCTCTTTTGAGATCTAATCTTGTTCTTGTGATCTAATATTTTTTTTGTGTGGCCCACTTGCATTATATAAAGCCCTGTCAGTCAGTCACAGCTGGCCTTTGGCCCCTTGGTGGTGATTCTTATTGTGCCACTGCCAGTCCCAGCACATTCAGTGACTATCTGTGTGTGTGACAGGCAGCTGCACATTTGTATTCCCAATCACTGCACCTGTTCACTGTTCAGTGAACCTACCTACCTACCTACGTGAGCGCATGCATTGTTAATACCACCGGTCATTGCAACTGTTCACGGTACCTGTTTGTGTGTGTGAGACAGCTGCACATTTGTAATTGCAATCACTGCAGTGCATACCTGTAACCTGTTCAGTGCACCTACGTGACCGCAAGCAGTGTAATATACCACCAGTCACTGCACCTGTTCATGGTACCTGTGTGACAGCTGCACATTTATAATACAAATCCCTGCATACCTGTTCACTGCACCTGTGTGATCGCACGCTGTTTAGTATACCAGTCTGTGCATACCTGTTAACTGCACCTGTGTGACAGCTGCACATTTTATTGTAACACCAGTCACTGCATACCTTTCACTGAACCTGTGTGACTGCACATTGTATTAGACAAGTCAGTGCATACCTTTCACTTCATACCCCCCGATATAGACAAAACAAGAGGCAGAGACAGACCCAGAGGCAGGCCACCCGGAGGTCTGTTTGAGGTCGTGCTGACGTGATTTCATGTGGCCCTGGCCCAAAGTACAGCGCTCAGAAGAAGGCACGTCCCATCAACTCCCAAGATTGTCAGGACGTGGTTGACTAATTAACACAGAACACCTCATCTTCCGCAGCCACCAGCTCTACTACAAGTACCACATCCACTACATTTGATACTTCGCAGGAGTTATTTGGTGGGGAAATCACTGATTCACAGCCATTATTGTTACAACAAGATGACGGCACTAAGCAAGTTACACCACCTCATATATCTGAGTTAGGTGACACTATGGACGTAAGGTGTGAGGAGGAGGAGGAGGACGTAAGGTGTGAGGAGGAGGACGATGAAGTACTTGCTGTTGGTGCACTTTTGGAGGTGATTGATACAAGCGAAGCTGGGGAGGATGATAATGATGATACAGATGCCACGTGAGTTCCCAATAGAGGAGATGAACAGGGGGACAGTTCAGAGGGGGAGTCAGAGAGGAGAAGGAGGAAACGAGTTCCTGAAAAAAGCAGGGGGAGCTCGTCGTCAGAAACAGCTGGTGGCAGTGTCCGGCGCCATGTATCGCCACCTATGGACAGCCAGCAAACATGCCCTTCAACGTCAGCTGCTGGTGCCACCGTAGTGCCCACACCCCAGGGTGGCTCAGCGGTGTGGACATTTTTTTGTGTGTAGGCCAAAGATCAGAGCAATGCCATCTGTACTCTCTGCCACCAAAAAGTCGTGGAAAGGCCAACACCCATGTAGGGACAACTGCCTTACGAAGACACATGCAGAAAAGGCACAAACTGCAATGGGAAGACCACCTGAGCAAAAGCAGCACACAAAAGCAAAGCCACCCTCCTTCTCCTCTTCCTCCTTCAGGTGCATCACCTTCAGCCACTTTCTCCCTTGCACCTTCACAATCAACCTCCTCTACTCCGCCTCTCACCTTGAGCGGCTCCTGCTCCTCTGCCCACAGCAGGCGTACGAGAGAGAATGGCATTGGAGACTTAGGCGCAGGACACAGCTGGTATATGGCCGATCCTGCTGCCGCACAAGTCCGGGCCGTGTTAATTACTATTCCCCCTCCAGGCCGCCACGGATAGTAGGGGAATTAAATAATTTGGTTTCCAGCTATTGCTGGAAGCCGAATTATTGTTTTAAAAGCAACTTCAGCTCCGTCTTCTGACGGCACTGAAGTTACTCCCTGTGCCTGCTACAGCCGTAGTTCCTATTACGGCCTATGGTGGTGCCGGCTGCGCTCAAGTCTCCTGCGCTGCTGCGCCCAAGTTGCCCCCTTGCCCGGCGTCTGACAGCTGGCTTGGCGGAACTTTTTATCCCGCCAGCTGTTACCATACCAGCTGGTGGTCTATGAGGCCTTCCAAAAATTTGTGGCCATTGGGACACTGCAGTGGAAGATACCAGGCTGCAATTATTTCTCTAAAAAGGCGATACCCAAACTCTACAATGCAGTAAAAAGGTAAGTGGTGTCATCTCTGGGACACAGCATTGGGTCAAGGGTCCATCTGACCATGGATGCCTGGTCTGCCAAGCACGGTCAGGGCAGGTACATTACTTACCCAGCCATTTGGGTCAACCTGGTGACCGATGGCAAGAAGGGAGTACGTGGCTGTGCAGCGGACCTAGTTGTGACACCTCCACGGCTTGCAGGCAGGACTGCTGCCACCTCCTCTCCTTCTCCTCCTACTGCATCCTCTTAGCTGTCATTGTCCTCCTCCTTGGCTGAGTGGCAGTGCAACTCTACTGGTGCTGTGATCTCCTCTCCAGCAACACATCCACAGCTCCCCAGGGTCTATGCTGCATGCAAGGTACGACGGTGTCACGCCATCTTAGACATGTCTTGCCAGAGTCACACTGGAGCAGCTCTCCTGGCTGCTCTGAACAAACAGGTGGATCAGTGGCTGACCCCGCACCAACTGGAGATTGGCAACGTGGTGTGCGTCAACGGCAGCAATCTCATTTCAGCTTTGAATTTGGGAAAGTTGACACATGTATCCTGCATGGCACATGTGCTCAATCTCGTAATCCAGAGATTTGTGTGTAAGTACCCAGGCTTACAGGATGTCCTGAAGCAGACCAGGAAGTTGTGTGGGCATTTCATGTGGTCTTACACGGCCATGGCACGCTTGGCCGACATTAAGCGGAGAAACAACTTACCGGTGAGGCACTTGATTTGCGATAACCCGACTCACTGGAATCCGACCCTCCTGATGTTTGACCTCCTGCTACAACAGGAGAAAGCCATCACCCAGTATCACTACAACTACAGTAGAAGGACATGCTCTGGGGAGATGGGAATGTTCTGGCTGAAGAACTGGACACTCATGCAAAATTCCTGCAGGTTCATGCGGCCGTTTGAGGAGGTGACAAACATGGTGAGTCGCATTGAAAGCACCATCAGCGATTTGATCCCATATGACTTCGTCCTGGAGCGTGCCATGCATAGAGTGGCGGATCAAGCTGTGGATGAGCGTGAACAGGAACAGTTACAGGAGGAAGAGTTGTGGGATCAATTCTCTTCAGAACCAGATGTTCCTCAACACCTGCGGCAGCACGGAGGAGGAGGAGCAGGAGGAAGAGTCAGATGATGAGCAAGGTGTTTTTTTAAAGGAGGAGGAGGCAGCAGAACAACAACCGCAGCAGGCGTTGCAGGGGCTTGTGCTGCTCAACACTCCCGTGGTATTGTTTGTGGCTGGGGGGAGGAGGAATACTTACCTGACATCACTGAGATAGAGCAAGAGGAGTTGGATAGTACATCTGGATCTTGCTGTCCAGCCTGTTGATGGACCCCCGTATATAAAAACTCAAGGGGAATGAGCTGTACTGGGTGGCCACGCTACTAAACCCTCGGTATAGGCACAAAGTGGTGGACATGTTACCAACTCACCTGAAGGCAGAAAGGATGCTGCACATGCATAAAAAGCTGGCAACTATGCTTTACAGTGTGTTTAAGGGTGATTTCACAGCACAACGGAATAAAGGTACCACTGTCAGTAAACCTTTTCCCATGTCCACGCAGGCAAGGACAGAACGCTCTATCGATCTTATGGTGATGTCGGACATGCGGACATTCTTTAGTCCTTATCGCTTCTGGATCTATCCTCCACCAACGCCTCGACAGGCAGGTAGCCGGCTACCTGGCCTTAGGTGTGGATGTAGACACTGAGCAGTGATGAACCCCTGGACTACTGGGTGCGCAGGCTTGACCTGTGGCCAGAGCTGTCACAATTTGCCATACAACTTCTGTCTTGCCCTGCCTCAAGCGTCCTGTCAGAAAGGACCCTTCAGCGCAGCTGGAGGCATTGTCACTGAGAAGAGAAGTCGCCTAGGTCACAAAAGTGTTCAGTAACTCACCTTTATCAAAATGAATGAGGCATGGAACCCGGAGGGTTACGGCCCACCCGAAGACTAAGTCAGTCCCAACACAGCATCTCTGCCTGCACGCCGTGTGACTGGCTGCCTGTCCCAAGACTAAGTCGGTCCCCACACAGCATCTCTGCCTGCAGGCCACCTGACTGCCACCACCAACAGGGTCCACCAGGACTCCAGGTGGATTCCTAAATTTTTAAGGTTGCTGCTAGCATCGGCCGCTATAATAATTTTTCTGGTGTGTGTAAATGCCTGCCTAATTTTTCTGGCTGCACTGCAGCTGCAACAACAAAATAAAAGTGTGAAGAAACGTGGAAAAGCCGCCGCATGGACGCAAGATGAGGCGGCTGTTTCCGCGGTGGGCATAGCAGAACGCATAGGCCTGCCTCTCACAGCAAGGTGGAATGCGGAGGAAACGCCGCACGCCCAGACAGCGTGGCGGCGGATTCCGCATCCCATACAGCTACAACATTACAACACATGACTGGTGTGGCTGGGACTGATAGTCCACACTGGTTTAGGAGGACGCGTGCGCTCGCAGAGAGGCAGGGCCTTTATGGCAGTCAGAGGAGGGTCAGCTGACCAGGCCGGTCAGCTGACAATTGCAGCAACTTTCATTGGTCCAGCACTTAAGGGAGGTGCTGGAGAGTACTGGTGTATATATACTGGGTGCTGGTCATTCCTCTGGTGTCTGGCGTTGCGATCACTTCGTGGTAGCACTCAGGCCTTGTCTGTATCTGTGTTCTAGCATAGTTTCCAAAGGTGTTGACGATCACGGACCTCACACCTTAGCGTTAGGAATATTGAACTGTATTATTTGTTATGACCTTCTGCTTGCCTGACTATTCTCCTGTACTCTGATTCTGTACCTTGCTATCTCTGATATCCTGTTGCCAAACTCTGCTCGTTCCTGGACTCTGTATTTGCCTCCTGATTCTGTACCCCGCTATTCTGATACTCCGTTGCCAAACCCTGCCTGTTTATTGGATTCCGTATCTGTCTCCTGAAATCTGTACCGTATCTGTCTGTGTGTTAAACGACCTGGATTGCCCGACCTCGAGAACTGGCCTTACTGTTAGAGGCAGTTCTCAGACCTGTTAGTGACACCTTCTATCTGTTGTCACTCACACACTGTGCTTCCTACTTTCAGCCTAGCTCCTCCCCCGGGAGAGACTAGGCCTACGGAAGGAACTACTACTGTGCTATACTCAAAATATTACTGTTGCACTTAACACTCACTTGCTATCTCAGGTGTCCAGAGGTTAGTAGATATATCTGATTATCGGTGATACTGCAGATCATCAATAATCGGGTATATTCTGTATTCTCTGTGATACTGCAGTTCACCGGTAATCAGACCCTCTCTGTGTTACACCGATCGTTACAAAAAGGCATGTACATGTGTCAATTCCCCTTTGTGATCGTTACCTTGCCGCAGTGAAGGGGATTGCGTATCACAATGAAGCAATGACCGCCGGCTATGAGTGTGTTGGGGTTGGGGAACACACCTGACCTAAGAAGATAGATAATAAGATATTTGATTGATTGTGGACAGACCAAATTCGATCAGCTGGACACTCAGTCACTGTTGTTCTGTCATTCAGCTATCTCAGCCCGACCATATGGGCTTGAAAACGGCCATTGCCTGCACTCTGGCCATGGTGCGCACTAGTCCAGCACAGCCGTCACTACACAAACAGCTGTTTGCGGTGCATTTCACAGTGAAATTGGTGTGTCAGTGTGAAGCAGTACTCTAATTACACTCCCTGATTGATGTATACACATGCAAGATGTTTTAAAGCACTTGGCCTCCAATTTAGCAATAAAATGTGATTTCTGCCCTTAAAACGCTGCTATGCATCAAATAGGGGAGTTTTGGCGTGTATCCAACTGCGCTAAGCCCCCCTCTAGGTGTCAGACCCCTTTAAAAATCTTTTCCATCACTTTTGTGGCCAGCATAAATGTTTCTAGTTTTCAAAGTTTGCCTCCCCATTGAAGTCTATTGCGGTTCACGGAAGTTCGCATGTTCGCGAACTTTTGTGGAAGTTCGCGTTTCGCGAACTGAAAATTGGAGGTTTGACCTATCTCTAATGCCTAACACTAACCTCCCCCATGGAAGTAGGAAGTTTAGGCCCCAGAAAGCTGCTGAATTTTGGGTTTTGCCATAGGTGCCCACACAAATATTGTTTATAGCAGGAACTAGGTAGCAGGCGCCCTATGCTATAAATTATATTTAGTTGTTAAAGTGGTTTTTCATAAACATTTTTTGAGTTTTTAGTGGGTTTCTATAAAATGATATTTAGCAGCTTAGACATCAGATGGGGGTGGTAATGGTTAGGCATTGGTGAGGGTGGTTGTTAAACAACATTTTAACAAAATTTTCAGCCTAAGTTCTTCTATCCTATATGTTCCTTCGCCTGTTCTAATGTGCTCTGGCTTACTGCAGCCTTTCCTAATTGCACAGTGGCTGTGTTATCTCTGTTATATGATCTAATCTGTTTTCTTCTGTTGGCTCTGTCGGGCTAAGGCTGGAATGCGTGGAATGTGCAGGGCTGCTTGTGATTGGATAGAAGCGATACACACCCTCTGCAGGCCCCCTGCAGGCTCTGTATGACTCACATACTCTGCTTATGTGAGCCTAGCACAAGCTGGTTAGTTTGTTTGTAAACACTGCCTAAAACTGTTAATTACAAGCCAGGATTGCAGCAGAGAGTGGCAGAAACAGCACAGAGGGGCCTAGGAGAACATAATGAATAAAATGGTATGCTTTTTGCTGTAAAAAGTTTAGAGTACAGATTCTCTTTTTAGTTTATGCATCTGCTAACCTTTGTACTGGAGAAATTGTGGCTCCCTGGATACTATCCATATCTCTGGGAGTGTCCCAAAATACAATCCTTATGGTTGGACTTATTCCAAGTGATGGTACATAATGCTGACAAAAAAGTCATGCTAATCCCAAAGTAGGCCCTGCTTCTTATAAAAATTGGTACGATCCCACTGACCTATAGGACACAGTGGCTCATTTGATATGTGCCACATGCCAACTCACATCAGCTAACTGGGAAACTAAGGATATCCCCTCAATCTGCATTTTCATCCAGATGGCACAGGGTAACCTTGACATGAAAACACAACTAGAAAAAAAAATACCCCTCTCCTAATTTATGGGTTGAACCACATGTAGACTGGTCCTTCATATTCTCCCAGGCTTCTCTTCAGTCCCCATGGTGTTCCCATAGAGACACACACACACACACACACACACACACACACACACACCTTACTTCCCTTTTAGGTTTCTAATCATCTTTATTTTGCACGTTCAGAAAAAAACAAATTGACCAATAAGTCAGTAATAATGCTA
Source organism: Hyperolius riggenbachi (assembly GCF_040937935.1). Classification (NCBI taxonomy): domain Eukaryota; kingdom Metazoa; phylum Chordata; class Amphibia; order Anura; family Hyperoliidae; genus Hyperolius; species Hyperolius riggenbachi. The sequence goes on from NC_090651.1 coordinate 106,910,893, forward strand.
CAAAGAGATAATTTATGAACAATTCAAATCCAAACATGGGCTAAAAAACAGACATAAGATGAGAATTACACAAGTTATTGCAAAAAACAGTCAGGATTAAAGGCCGACAGACATTGTCAAATAAGCACTTAAAGGGTCTTTGTAAAAAAGAAAACATGGCAGACATTATAGTGTGTGACATTTTATAAGCATCTACGTAGTAGGGGGATAAAGTAACAAACCCTAATTCCTAATTCCAAATGCTGCAGGCCCTCTAAAGGTAGTCCAGGGGTCCCGTGTTTTAGCAAAAATTTGAGTTCTCTCAGCAAGTCTGATATTAATACCTCCACACACCATAGTGGAGTCTATATTTCTCAAATCTGTGGCAAATGGCAGGTGGTGAGATCGCCAGTTAGCAGCGATATGAGATTTGGTAGCATTGGCAATGTGGTGGGTCAGTCTATGCTCAGGGTTTTTTACCTCCTCAGGCTTGTACCCTAGAAACAGGACCTGGGGATTTATAGAGGTTGCCAATTGAAAGACCCTCCTAAGGAGGGTCTTTATTTTGGACCACAACCTAGACACTTTATTTCCCTTTTATATTTCCTGTTGCTGAGACAAACCTTTACAAAATGTCTCCACGCCAAATGATGTTGAGGGCAGGGTAATGGGTCAACATCGCTTTATTAATCTACAGCTAGACTAACTAGTAATATAGGGTTAGTTAATCAGAATGATTCTACTGTGCATGCTTTGACTGTATATGTAGTCTATTTGATACTTGTTTATACAATATCCTGTTGAAAAACATTTTTTTCTTTTGTACCTCATGATTTAGCAACCAATGCAGCATCACAACTCAATGTATTTATTTGTTACTGTTTTATAACTGGATAATTCAATAAAAACATATTGAAAGAAAAAAAATCCAACTTAAGAGGAACACTACTAGGGTTGACCTAGACACAGGGTTGTCTTATATTTGATGATACATGGTAATCTCATTCTGTTTTTATTTACATTTTACACAGCAGCAGATGTGGATTTCATAGAGAAACATTTTGAATTGTTTGACCCCTATCACGATTTGTATTAATGCTTCACTGGCCATCACCTTTGAAAAAAATGTCATAAGTAGCAAAATGACCTGCCTCTCCCAGAGCTGCCATTTCATGAAACTTGGTCTGTTATAAACCGAACACATTTTCTAGTAACTTTAAGGAAAAGCTTGTTGATTCCACTGTGCTTTGATCCAGATTTGTCAACATATCCTCAGAAGGCAAATCTATGTTTGGATAGTGGCCTTGCTACAAAAACACATCTCTTCTCAGGACATTCCTCCAATAATTAATTTCACTGGTTAATTCTCCAGCAAGCATTTTATTGATTGTACCTAATGTGTTATCTCTCAGGTGAAAGGACGACAAACAAGTTTTATGCTCCACTGACCTTCCACAGCCATTAAATCACAGGGCACAATTTTTCTAGACACTTAAGCCATATTGTGCTATTGATGTTCTCCTACAAAATAAATGAAAGGTGGCCCAGAAGAGTCTGCCAACCAATTCAGTGTATATTAAAACAGGCTAGGTTTTTCTCTCTTCATGTAGATACTTGTCAAACATAGCTTTGGGTACTATCCTACACTTCTCGACAAGCTGTCTTTTTGTTTTGAGAAAGTCAATATTCTGATTACTCTTTAGAATAAGGTCAATACCAAAATCCCCTTTGATATTAGCTATTTGGTTGAACATGACCAAAACTTTAGCAATGTTTGTGACAACCAATTTGGGAAGCACCGTCCAGCTAATGTGAAAATGTTAAAGTAGATGTGGCATGCTATTAATTTGCATTGCTATGGTGCACAGTCTAGGGTGGCTGGCATTCTACCGCATAAGTAAAGCAAAATCAAAGGCAGTCAGTACACCAGTAACCAAGGGGCTTACATTCTGTTAATTCCATCCAAAGTTTAACAATTATTATGTTGGACCCATTCCTTTCTATGCATATGTTTAGATATCGATCTTCAAGTGACAATTCATCTGGTTATCTTTCTGCTATGTATATAAACCACACTGCATATGCAGAAGCACCAGATGTTTGCGGGCCTTGAACTCAGATTACTGAATCTGCAAAAACCTCCACCAAAAAGTTAAATCCAGGCCTCACTTTGTCACAAACAAAACTTTATTTATAGAAAAATTGCAGCAATAACATACTGTATCAAAAGATTCTGATAAAATCACTAAAAACACTTGGAGACTGGAATTAGGCCTGGCAACCCCTGCATCCCACGCCCGCACCACATACATCCATCTGCATCATACTGCTAGTGAAAAAGCAATTGCATGTATACATGATAACCACAGAGCTCTGGGTAAGCAATTTAAGCGGAAGTTCTTCCTGCACAACAGTCCAAAGCTTTCCTTAGACTATATTGACACACAAAATTGCATAACTGGCCAGTCCAACGTAATAATTAGCTGTGCAAGCTTCAGGTCATAGCTTTGATTGCTGTTTATATAGATGAAAGCATCACCTCCACATGTCAGCCATAATGGAAATACTTGAGAGTCCAAGTGTCCACTGCACAGCAATAAGTCAGATAGCAATTCTCAACAGTGCAAAATAGAAATAAGCAGATAAGCAGGCTGTTATAGCAATAGTGTTAGTTGCAGCAGCAAGGTAGGCAGCGTGTCAAAACACTTTCTGTCCTGTCCAAGAAGGGGGAAGTTCCCCTGTATCTTACGTGTCCCAGCAGATCTGTGGCAGCTGTCTCTTCAGCTTGCATCACAAACTGTGTCCCAACAAAGGACCTAACCTATATGTACAAAATAAGTGACGTGAGGAGTCACTGGTCAATCAGCTGGATTTTAGTCTTGTAAACCAGTGATCAACAGGTCTCCAAATAACATATATACAAGTATGGGGAGAGACTTGACACAAGTGTCATAACTGTCAGTCTCACTTAAGTACTGATACACATATATATGCAAGAAAGAAATAAAAGTATGTTGCTGTAAGGTGTGAGGTCTTTGCTGATCCCCCCCCCCCAGTGCTGGCAGTCAGTCAGAGGATGCTGGGGTGTAGCTAGTCCCACCACGGCAAAGCACTGTTAAAAGTGATTGCAAAAGCACATGGCAAAATAGGAGTATGGTAACATAACTGTGATGGAGGCTGAGTGTGAGACTGCCATCAATCACAGAGAGACCTGTATGCTCCTACACAGTAGTATTATAGCCATGAAACAAATGCCTTCACAGAAGGTATAGAGCTGGGGTAGAAATGGGTGATATATACAATTTACAGTGCTAGTGTCATTCGACTAGGACTAGTTTCACTCTATAAAACAAGAGCTTCGTCAGGAAATAGAACACACAGTGTACAAATCATAAAAAGTATCCCCCCACCACAAGAAATTCCACAGCAATATAGCCCAAGACAGAGCTGGAGCGCCTGCTGCTCTTTGCTCTTATATACAAGCACTAATGGCTGTATCAGCCTCACCTGTGTGTGCATCCACCCACATCAAGTTCTGTCTCATCCATGTTTCAGGCAGAAGGAACTATCCCCAGGTTTAACCCTCCAAACATCAGGGCCAGGTAAACAGCATGGAGTTATACAGCCTCCTCTCCATGCTGTAGCTGTATCATAGTGGAGGAAGTGATGTCAGGGAGTCCCGCCTAGTGTTTCACTGATTGGTTTGCAGGGACTGAGTACTTCCATAGCAACGCTGCAAACACTCACAGCCCTGTGTAATGTGAAGAGGGCGGGATAGAGTACTGGCTGGATAGAGTACTGGTCAAGAGCTCTGCCCTTGACATGGGAGACCAGGGTTCAAATTCCGGCCAGGTCAAGTACCCATTCAGTAAGGAGCTCAAGGCAAGACTCCCCAACACTGCAGGGTGGCCTCCTGAGCGCTTTGAGTCCAACAGGAGAAAAGGGCCATACAAATGTTCTGACTATTATTATCATAACAGCCTGTCCAAGCCTCCTGATTGATCACACCAGCGCTCTGCCATTTGTTTGTAAACAGACTACAAACTGCAGTGCTATGTATACATTGCCCGCGTAGCAGTGCCTCAGTAAAGCTACACAAATGAGCAGGGAAAGCAGCAGCTCCCATATAGCACAAGTTATGCAGTGTAACACATCTTTGTGCAGATGGTGAAGCTGATGCATGAGCCCAGCCTGCATAATAGAGTATACCTCTCAAGAGGGTAAGGGAAGCGACAGTTCTAATTGTACACAGAATATGTGCATCCCAAAAGTGTATTGGAGACCAATAAAACATATATGTGTGGACAGATAGTGTCACTGTGAAGAAACCCCCCGCCTGAATGCCAATGCATAAATACACCTCACAAAGAGGTGGGGAAACAGCAGCTCTAGTGATACATATAGCAGGGCATCTAGGAATGGGCTCCTTAAGGTATCTGGCAGGGCAAGGAAAGGTGGAAAATTGAGACATGGAAACTTGGGTGGGACATGTATGGACATGGTGGTGCGTGCACAGATGATCATTGTCGTATGACGAAAACAGAAAAAACACACATAGATCACAGGCATGTAAATAAGAAATGCTTAATGGTTAAAAGTAATTAACAGGATGTGTCAGGGCCTATCTCCACTACCCCGCGATTTGCGACTTGATTCTGACCGCAAATCGCAAGGGACATAAAACTAATGGAAACCGCAGCAGCAATCTCCATTAGTGTGATCCAATTGCGATGTGATTTTAGTCAAAACGCGATCACCATCCTGCCACGTTTTGGATGCGACTGAGCTATACTATACTGAGTACAGCAGCTCAATCGCATGGTGGAAATTGAAACGCAACCGCGATCGCACCTCATAGTGGAAAAATGCCCCCACACTGCCCACACAGGAGGTACGTATGTGGGTACAAATGCATGTGTGGTTACTTTTGTATTGCTAGAGGAAACTTGACAGAGCAAAATCTTCATTAAGACCACTTGGTGCCAGGGTCTCTAATCTATAGATCCAACCTGCCTCCAGTTGGTGCAACTTCTTGTCCACATCCCCACCTCGTAACCCCATGGACCACTTTTGGACCCCCCAGAATTTAATTTCAAAAGGTCTATTTTGATGTACACTATTCATGTGCCGTGCCACAGATGTGTCATTCTTGTTTTTTATGTCCCCAATGTGCTCCAGGACCCGTTGTTTCAAAGGTCTAGTTGTTAATCCTACATACATCAGGTTGCAATTGCACTTGCAGGCATACACAAGGCCTGGGGTGTTACAGTTGATAAGCGAGAGGACAGAAAATGTTCTCCCATTTTTACTCGATGTGAAAGTTCTTGTTTTTGGCATGAATGGGCAAGCCTTACAGTGGCCACATTTGTAGGATCCATTTGGTTTGGGGGGTAAGCATGTTGGTCGTGCCTATGTCTGTTCACAGAAGGTACTGTGAACGAGTATGTCCCTCAGATTTTTTGTGCAGCGATATGTAACTGATGGCCTCGTGGGTAAATATTTAGTCAACTCTTTGTCCTGATGTAAAATAGGCCAATATCTTTCCAAGATATTAAAAATCTTATGGGACTGTTTCGAAAAAGAACCAATAAGCCTAGGGGCATTTTTGGTGGTCATTGGTCGTTGTTTAGTGATCAATGTGTCTGGATGTGGGGTGGTCTTGGCTCTGTCATATGCCCTATCCACAACATGTCTAGGGAAACCTCTCTGTGCAAACCTGTTACGTAAAAGGCTGCATTCCTCCTCAAAGGTGTTTTCAGAGGAACAGTTCCTGCGAGCCCGCAGGAACTGACCTGTTGGTATGCCAGCTTTTAGAGATTTCGGATGGGCACTACTCCAATGTAACATTTGTAGCTGTTGGTTTTCGAAATATTTCTGTTTGGAGTGCACCATCCTCATCTTTACTAATCCGCAGGTCAAGAACGGAGATAGTTTTTTCCTGAACCTCGAAAGTAAAGTGCATACCAATTTGGTTTGTATTGAGGACCTCTACGAATCCCTCAAAAAGGTCCCTGGGGCCGTCCCATAATATTAGCACATCGTCAATAAAACGGCCCCAGAAAACCACATGTGACGTAAAGACAGCTTGCATGCCAGCTTTGACATCTCACCAGTGTTGGAGATAATATGCCGTTCGCGCTGACTCAGCATTCATGCAGCAGCAGTGATGGCGACAGGGAACACTCTCAAAACGGCGTGGGCTCGTAGCAGTGGGCGAGGCCGGCATCCTATAGCTCCTCCCACCTACATGTTTCGCCCAATGGGCTTCATCAGGGTGTGGCTTCTTTTGATACAGTATGTTATTGCTGCAATTTTTCTATAAATAAAGTTTTGTTTGTGACAAAGTGAGGCCTGGATTTAACTTTTTGGTGGAGGTTTTTGCGGACCCATTCCTTTCGTCAAGGCAAATTATATTTGCACACCACAATACATAAGTGTCCTGTATACTCAAAACCAATAAACAACCCATCTGATGTCATTGTGCCATCACATTACTGCCTAAACATATCAGAATAATGGTACTGTCATCCCCAGCAGTACAGAATGAATCAGGATCATGTAAAATTACACCTGGAACTTTTTGCTTAGTGGACCAATATGGCATAGTAGCATGCAATTACTATATCCCTAAAACAGTGACATTGAACCCAATTGGGGTTGTATTTATTCTTCCCACCTGTGTATTGATTAGTGACTATTCACTCACCCATTTTTATGAGAATACTATATAAGTGATTAAAGCAAACCTGTGTCTTTAAAAGAAGAGAACATTTCATACTTACCTTGATCTAGAGGCTTCCCGTGTCCTTCTCAAGACCACTGATTCAGTACTGGGACCCTCTGGAAGTTCACAGTTCTTCTCCTATCTGTGAATGAGTGTAGCCGCACTGTGCAGGTGCAGGATGCCTTGCACCTGTGCAGTAGCATGGATCTGCTTAGGCTCAGTGGAAAAAGTTGAACAGGAGTGGCTCCAGGCCACTGCACAGGTGTAACACATACTGCACCGGCACAGTGCTGCCACCCTCGTTCAGGGATGGGAGTGCACACTTTTGAACAAGGTTTGGAAGGTCCCAGTGCTGGTTCTAGGGGAGGTGAAGGGCAAGGGGGAAGCCTCTGGTATATCCAGAGGCTTCCCTCTACTGAGGTAAGTACCCATTTAGGGCAATTGTTTTGCACACAGGTAAACTTTAAAGTGTTCCATTTTGTCCTTAAAAAACTGCACTATATAGACTCTTAGCATTTTTATTCCTGCGTGTGATTCATAAAAAAAATTGTATTTGTATTAACATGGATTTTACAGCAAAAATGTACATGATTACACCTTTAATGTATGAAAAGTTTCTAAACGATACTCATGGGAAAGCATGGCAAATACAGCTCTGCCCAGATATAACTGCAGGCATAAAGCCTTCTGCTGGACACACACTGGCAGACTGACCTGGTAGATTTTCACCAAGCAAACTAAATGTACCAACACTGCAGGTGATTTACTGAAACAAATGTGTAATGAGCCTTCACAGTGTTGATTTGAGATTTCCAGTCAGGTTCCGAGGAAGTAGGTTGTTTGCTGCACATGACAGCATGCTTAAGTTATTACAGAAAAACTCTTTACTAGAGCTGCTGTGACCAAAATGTAAAATGAGGTATTTTGGACACAAAATTCACTTTTATTTTATAATGGGTATAAATGTATTAATTTTCAGTTAGTGTCTAATGATTGTAAAACAGGCTGGTTTGGGTAACCCTATGATGCACTATTAAAACTTTTGAACTCAGTCAGCAGCTATTAGCTACAGATGTTATATCCCACTCTCCACACCCTCTTTTATTCTACACAAAGATGGATTAAGATGAAATGGGACCCTAGGCAAGTAACAAGTGGGCCCATCCTTCATAACTACCTATAATTTTTGGTAAGATGTTTGTGGTTAGAATCCATCTGGACCCTAGTATATCTCCAGCAGCTATACAAAAACGTAAATGCTACTGGGACTTAAAACAAATTGCAAGCACTCAAATCATGTTCAAAATACACAACTTTATTTAGTTCACAACGGCACACCTGTTTAAATACAAGAAAATCCTACAAATCCCACTCTTGTACTTATAAAGACATGCAGTTGTGGACTAAATAAAGTTTTGTATTTTGCACATGATTTGAGCACTTTCATGTATACACTATACAGTAATACAGGAAAGTATGAGAGTGTGGAGTGTTTAAATATGTTTTTTTTTTTATTAAAATAAACAGCATCTGGGCAAATACTATGCTACTGCCTGCCTAGCTTACATGTCGGGAGTTTCAAGTTGGATGTTGAAAATCTTATTTTCACCTGGTGGAAAAAGATCTTTGATTCATTTCCCTTTGAAAAGCTGTCACAAGCAGCAGAGAATTTATACTATGCTGTTCCAAAATCGATAAAGAAAGGATCTTCTCTCGAGATGTAAAAGCATGGTTCTGAGGAAATATTGCTGAGACCTTTCCAATTATCCAGTAGCTGTGATGGCTTCCTTATTTCCAGTGCACTGCTTTTTTGACTGTTTGACTTCATCCTAAACTTCCCCCAACACGACAGGGAATAGATTGTCGGTGCCTCTGAGGATAGTTAGTGACATGATGGCAGGGATTAAATTGTAAGCCCCTTGGCAAGAAGCACATTTGGTGAGTGACAGGCAGCTCAGAGATCACTGTAAGTGCCAGTTTGCTGCCCCTTCATCTGGTTGTTGGTAGTCACCCACCGCTATGTGCAAACTCTGTAGACGAATGTTTGGTAGGCTAACTACTACTGCCATCCTGCTGCCTACAGCCCGCCCCTTGCTTTCCTGGTGCCCTAGGTCATGGCCTTTGTGACCTTTGCCTGAAATCTGACCATTAAAACAGTAATCATATGCAGCACCCACAAAGAAAAATGTATTGTATATGATTTTAAGCTGTCCTCAATGATACATTCTTTCTGCTGGTGTTGCATGTGACTGCAATAGTGTTAGATCACTAACTTTATCCTTATTATATTCTGATATGATGCAGGTTAAGACTAAAAACGTAACCACTTGACGACCAGTGGATTTTCCTATGATCTGTGCTGCGTGGGCTCTCCAGCCCGCAGCACAGATCAGGATAGAGCCAGGGCGTTCAGACTTACCCCCTTTTTTTCCCCACTCCCGGGATGTCCTGCTAGGGGGGTCTGATCGCCACCGGCTTGCTGCGCTTTGCGGGGGGGGGCTCTTTAAAGCCCCCCTCCGCATCGTTCTCGGCGCTCCGTCCCTCTCCCTCCCTCTCCCTTCCCCTCTGAGCTGCGCAGGACGGATATCCATCCTGCGCATTGTAGGATAGGCTTCAGCCTATCATATGCCGGTGATCCCCGGCCAATCAGAGGCCGGGGATCGCCGATCTGCCTTACGGCGCTGCTGCGCAGCAGCGCCGTATGATGTAAACAGCAGGGATTTCTTCCCCGCGTGTTTACATTTTGCCGGCGAGCCGCGATCGGCGGCTCTCCGGCTGTTCACAGAGACACCCTCCATGAACTGACATGGAAAGGCTGCTCGATCGAGCGCCCGTTTCCATGGTAACTCGCAGACGACCAGTTTACGCCAATCGGCGTTAGCTGGTCGTCAAGAGGTTAAGCCTCTTCATAGAAAACATTGAAAAAAATCCATTGCAGGTTTGTGGATCATTTATATTTTGTTTAGTGTTATCCCTCTTTAGTGAATCATACTCCTAATTGGTGCTCCTACAATCAAATAACCTAACGATAGAGCTGGCAGCTTGCCACAACTCTTTCTAGCATGTTATTTTGTGAGGGTTCTTATTGATCTGAGTGAAGATATATCCAAAAAAAATTAAACAAAAAGCAATTTCAGTTGCAATGAGTGAAGGAGATAATTAGGTAGCTACAAGTTCCGGTAAATTTTTCCCAGGCAACAGTCTTGCTAAATAACTCTCATTATGGAAATTTTAATTGTTTAAAAGCAAACCTTTAACTTAAAAAAATGTAAGATGCTCACTAAGTGGATAGTTCAAAGGCTTCCTGATCCATCCACAAGACCACCATTGCTGTAAAGGGTTTCTTTGAACATATCTGACAACAGCTTGATGGATATAATCTCATGGCCTTGCTACTCTTTGTGTACAAGTGTGGCCAGACTAAGTATGCACGAGTACAGCCACCCCCTGCACAGTAGCACAAAGTCTCTTGCCCACAAAGGGGAGTGCAGCCATGAACAAGAAGAAAGTCTCAGCCAGTGAAGAAGGGGATACCGCTTGATTATGCCCACTTGTGAACATATGCCATGTTACCATGTTTGCCCAGATGTTTTTAAGTGTACCAAAGTGTGAAGCTCAGTAAATCACATACTTACTATAGGGGCTTCCCATGGCATCCTCCAGTCCTTCATTGCCACTCACAGACCAGAAAGGAATTGTTGGTAATCTGATCAGGGCCACACTCCTCATACAGCAATTGTGTGAGTATGGCCACATCTGCACAGTAAGCTGGAGCTGCTGGTGTAAGACTCTGTGCTTCCACAAAAGCGTGGCTGCTCTGATTCCAGAAAAGGAATGCAGCCCAGATGTTAAGTAGGGCCCCAGGCATTGGGGAAGGACCTGAGGACAGAATTTGCCCGCTTAACCGGCTCGGGACCACGTATGGCAGATTCTATGCAGCAGCTGCGGCTCCCCAACTCTGAAGTGACGTAGAATCTACGATGCCAGTCTAATCGGCTGTGCATGGAAGCAGAACTTTTTTTCTATCAGTAAGGAGACAGTTTCATTGGCTCTTTACCAGGTGATCACAAATTAATGATTGAAAAAAAGGCTCTGGTCCTAAAGAGGTAAAAGTCTGCCGGTCCTAAATGAGTTAGGGCTGAGACACACTGCAGAATACAACTTCTGAGAGCAGAGGGGATAAAAAAAAAGGTCAATAGTTCATATATTTTCATTTAGGGACACTTAAAGGACCACTACCGCAAGACGTTTAGTTTTTAAGCATTCCCATATTAGTTACATCAATAATACAGAGTGTAATAATCTTCATTTTTTAGCAAGTACCTTTAAATATTGACATATCACTATAGCCTGTAGCATCAGCCTCTGCACTAAATGCTATTTGCAGAGATTACACTGACAGGGACAGTGACTTATTGCACAGCCATGGCAGCAGAAGCAGGGCAGCGGCGATCGGTTATGGTGGGGGAGAGCGGCTCATTACACAGTCGTGTATGCGGGGAGACAGCTGTCTCCACAGAATGCCTGCAGGACGGAGAGTGCAGGGGCCTTTTGAAGTGACTGTGCTGGACAGGTTACAGCGCGAATTGTCACAGGCTTGGCAGTTACAGAGAGCTAGGCGGGAGACGGGGAAAGGACTAAACCATCTGTTATTTAGTTTACCTGTCAAGGCCTCCCCTATGCTGAATTTCTAGTTGAAGAAGTCCATCAGCGTTTAGTGCAGAGGCTTACACTACAGACTATAGTGATATGTCACTATTTAAAGGTACTTGCTAAAAAATGAAAATAATTACACTCTGTAGAAGCTTTTGTATTATTGATGTAACTAATATGGGGATGCTTAAAAACTAAACGTTTTGTGGTAGTGGTCCTTTAATAGGCTGCCAAATAGCAGAGACAACAAAACATTCAATCGTAAATGTTTAGATATAAAATAAAACCATAGGATATCTTTAAAAAAGGTCATTTTTAGGAGTAGGAGGATAAATACAATTGTTTATCTCATCAGTTTATTTTCAACTCCGGTTCACTTTAATGAGTGTCACGTTAGCAGACTGAAGTAAAAAGGATTACCATCTATTCCTCTTCACTTTTTATGGTTGAAGACTACACAAAGCAGTTGAAGCTTCTGAATGCCTTTCTTTGGATATTTATTTCACATTACTGGCTTTAACGAAAAAACAAAGAAAGTTTCAAATCAAGAGGTGTTTTCCTGAGACATACATAAAAAACAATCAAATATGAAACTGCACTTGCACCCTGGTGTGCATTCACTGGAGGGAACACATGTAAAAACTGGTGTCTCCAGAAGCCAGATACAGCCAA